>NC_060202.1:756666-1060833 GCF_020623625.1 Saccharomycodes ludwigii
TCAGAAGAAGCACCAGAAGCAGTGGAAGAAACTTCAGAAGAAGCACCGGAAGCAGTGGAAGAAACTTCAGAGGAAGCACCGGAAGCAGTGGAGGAAACTTCAGAGGAAGCACCGGAAGAAGCGGCAGAAGTGGTAGAAGAAACTTCGGAAGCACCGGAAGAGATACCTGAGGTGGAGGAACCAGAAGTAGAGTAAATAGAAGTAATTGAACCATCACTAACACCAATTCTAACAATAGAATCAGTGATAGCAATGTTGATGTCTCTCTTAGATAAAGTAGTACCATCTGGGAAAGCAGCAACTAATTCATTAGAGTAGCTGTTAGCAGAGGTATCAGTAATAGCACCTGTGTAGACAAATCTTAAAAAGACAGCAGAGCTTGGAAAATCAGCAGCATAAGTGGAAGCAATAGAAGAGGCACTTTCACCAGATAAAGTGGTAATCAAAGTGGCAGTACCATCGTTAAATGGATCAGAAGCAACAGAATAGACTTCAATTGGACCACTCAAAGAATAACCAGATTCAGCAGCAGTGGCCAAGTCAACAGTACCAGGCCAGTTGGCTTGTGGAACATTGAAACCCCAGGACAAAGTAGTACCATCCAAAGAACCAAACTTGGATGGAGTAGATAATGAGAAAGCAGTGAAATCAATAACATCTTGGAAAGAACCAGAAGATGAATCAAAAGTAAATGTTTGCTCAGATGGGGTCAAACTGGCAGCGTAGGCAGAAGTCAAATCAGAGTTGAAAACCACATCAGCCTTACCAGAAGATGGAACAGAAGTGATTTCAACGGAAACATTGCTACCAGCAGCAGAGACTGTACCGTAATCAAAGGAGAAGTCAGTAGGAACCTCAATACCGTCTGGAATGGTAAACCAGACAGAACCTTTTGAAACAGCTGAAATAGAAGCTGTGATAGATAATGGTTGTTTAGTACCGTAAGCAACCTTAGAACCTGTGTAAGCATCAAGAAGATCAATGCTTGAAATGGAAGTGGTGTTACTGTAAACAGCAGCGAAAGCTTGGCCGCTCAATAAGGCAATAGCGCCTGCAACTAAAGTGTTGTAACTTAATCTAGACATTTATATTATATTAGAATTTTTGTAGACTTTTTTTTTTGACGACTGATTGAGAATATTAAAAAAAAATAAAGAAATGATTAATATAGCGAATGATAATCCTTCTTCCTGTGTATTAACAAAATAACAAACAAATTAGCCTCCAAATAAAAACTCTTTGATTTTTGAAGTTTTCTTCTTTTCTCTTTAGTTGTGAGCAAATAAAGTATAGGTGGAAACCTTAAATAAGATCAGAAAAGTTATTATTATAATAGAATTAATAAGGAATTAAGAACGAAAAACAGAAGGACAAGACAAAATTATTTAAAAATAAAAGTTCAGATCGAGATCAAAGAAGCTTTCTATATATATATGTACCCTACTGTGATTTTTTTTTTTTTTTTTTTTTTTTTTTTAATTTTGTAGTTTTTATTTTTAGTAACATTCTTTTTCAATTTTCTTTTTAATAGATAAATTATGCTATAAAAAGGATATTGGAGTGCATGCAAACTTACCCACAATTGTCTTTGATTATTTGCTGATCTTTTAAATTGCTTTTTCGCTTGTAATTGTTTATAAATAGAGAAAAATGGAAAAACAATAGTGATGTATTAATAATAGAATATTGGTGAACTAGCAATAGATCAATAATACAAGAATAATAATAATAATAATAATAGTGAACTATGAAAAAAAATATGTAATAAACTAAATTATAACCAGCATTACGAATTATTACATGTCTAAATACTACGAATCAAGATACGTATTTTTTTTTATAAAACATATAAATAGCATTTATTTATAACTTAGTATGTTAATTTTCTGTACTATTTTATTTGTGATGTTAGCAATAATAATACAGAGAATGCTGAGTTAAATAACTTTACATTCTTTTTCCATTCTATTACCATTTTGTTTTACAAATATAGATAGTCTCCAGCGTTTTCTAAGAAATACCTTTTTTGTTTTATCTGAAATTCTACCCTTAATCATACATTCATGAGAAACAGCGCACAAATGAATAAAATTCTTTAATACGTATATATATATATTTTTTTTTTTTCTTTTTTTATTGCGATTATTTTATTTTTATTTTTAATTTTAAGAAATTGTGTGATACTATTTCTATAATTCCTTTCAAAGAGCCTGGTCCTATTTTATCTCTTCCGCAAATGCAAACTACATTCAACGAACAAAAGGGCAAGAATGTGGGTTCGTGTTAGATCTATTAATATAATATTACATATATATATATATATATAATTTTTCTTTTTTTTTTCTTTTCTATTCCGTTCTCTTCCATTCTTTCCCGCCACAACCTTCCCCCTATTATACTATCCGATTATTATATTTTTTTTATTGGACTTGTTGATCACTCTGTTATATACATATTGGAAAAAAAAAATGTTGTTTTGATGCTATGCGTAGTACGTTAGCTGAATCTGTCCATTTGGTGTTTTTAGCAAAATTCTTTATATGTAACACTAATACACAAAAAAATACGTAGTAGTGGAGTTTTCTGAAAATATTTTTTTTTCTCGTGTTTTTTTTTTTTTGGCGTATGAGTATTACTATGGGTATCACACCCATCCTTTTACTTTGCTTGCTCACAATAATTAATAAATAGGGATGTTGATTACTATATACTTAATCATAATTAAAATCGCAAGTACAACTCAGAATTCGTTAATAAATATTATATTACTCACTAAATAAGCCCTTGACCGAAGAACAAGCAATTGCAAATAAGAGAAAAATAACTAAACGAATATACCCACATGTTATTTTAACAGTATTACAAAATGTGCGGTGGTTTACATCTTTTTTTATCACTTTTCTTTTCTCTTCTCCAAAAGCACT
This sequence comes from Saccharomycodes ludwigii, assembly GCF_020623625.1. Lineage (NCBI taxonomy): Eukaryota > Fungi > Ascomycota > Saccharomycetes > Saccharomycodales > Saccharomycodaceae > Saccharomycodes > Saccharomycodes ludwigii. The sequence continues at coordinate 759,591 of NC_060202.1, forward strand.
TTGTTGTATTTCATCTACATATATGATTTTCAAACCTTTATCACCAAGTCTAATGTAAAAATAACTTAGAATTTCGTACTACGCTCGCGTCTCTTAACACTTCTGGTAGTAATAAGGGTGCAATCAATAATACAATACTTTTGTTGTTGTTCACAAATATATATATATATATATATATATTTATGTGCATTTCTGTTTTTGTAAAATTAATACCTATAGAAAAAGATATTTTGTTGTAAGGACCCAGGGAACTATGAAAAACCTTTATAATACATAACGGAGTGGATCTTAAGAGGTAAATAAGCTTAAATTCAATTTAATGTGAGTGGTGTTTCTTACATTTTGTTCTTCCATAGTGGACTTTGAGTAGGTTATTAATTAACATTTTAATAATTATTTTTTTCATATAATATGATCGGCAATTGAGCCACGCATAAGTGTCAAGTCTGAAGCGTCATGTTAGTACTCAAGGTTCTAAGCATTTCCATTTACAAGTAGCACAAGCAGTCTTTTCAAACAGAATTTTTTTTTAATTGAGTACATCAATATAAAATTAAAAGAAAGAATGGCTGTACTTTTTTGTTTCTTTCTTTTTCCACCACAAGTTTACTGCTCATTCGCCTTTACAAGAATTTCATGAGAACAATTATCGACTGGAAGCCTTATCCACTTGAAGATAGAATTTGTATGAAAAAAAAAAAAAAAAAAAAAATATTACTTTGCGCTTCTTTGATAAAATAACAATAGAACAAGTATGTTACTCTTGCGTTGTTATTAATAAAAGCAAAATACAATGGGAAAGAATTTCAAATTGATAAATGTAGATAGAACGTGGATACGAGTATTTAGAATTCTTGTCTTGTCGTGTTTATCTATGGATCATTGCTACACAAATTACTATCAAACCTTGTAAGTAAGCAAAGTAGAGAAGAAATTGAATAATAGCAACGAATATGTATTTCGTAACAAGTGATGTTTTAGATATTAAATTAATAACGTGACAAAAAGACGATAAGGACCAGGAAGGTTTTTTTTTTTTTTTTCATATTTTTTCTGCTTCTATTTTTAGATTTTTCCTTATTTTCATCAATGACTATATGTATATATATTTACATCAATTCGAATGTGAATGTGAATGTGAATGTGAATGTGAATGTGAATGTAGGTATGCGAGTTAATCCGCATATTGTATTCCTAATGATTATGAGTATTAACACCACATTAACATTTCCAAACAGAAATTCTCTAAAAGCAATATAAACATACAGAAAATAAAAAAATAAAAAAATAAAAAAAAAAAAAAATTTCCATCTTACTTCATTCTACATATAGACGATAGGTGGTATAAATTTTAAAAGAAAAAAATATTCAAATTTTTCTTGTACATTTTTGAAAAAGTTTAAAATAAGCTTCATGGTTCAATTGCTTAATAACGTATTTTACACATTTTTTTTTTTTTTTTTTCCTTTTGCTACAGATATCGATTCTTATGAACTAGCTGATTCAATTGGAATACATGACTTCTGCATGCGTTTACATCTACACATAGAAAGGAGATTTTCGAACAACTCGAAGTTAGTTTTTTTTTTTTCTTTTTGAATTCTTGACCGAAAATTAGCTAAAATGGAACCAATATATTCAATTTATGGAAAATAAGGTAATCGTTCTGTACTATTGGACTTAGGGATTTTAATATTTATAAGTACTTGTAGATTATAATGTGCATATCTTCGAAATGTTTTTGTTAGTAAACAGTATTAAGTAACAGTCAAATAAATATCATAAGGAAAAATGAAATTATTAACATTGACTATTACTTATTCTTCAGAATGTATAGAAGATCTTTGATTTACATCTTACCAATCGGTTTCGTTATTAGATTCATAGGTAGTTCTACCTCATCATCTAAAATATCGAATTTACAAATCCTGTAGGTCGAGGTTTTATCAAAAAAACGGAATGTTTCTCCCTTTGGTAGAAAATTATATTTTCTGCAGTTACTGGGACGACACAAAAATTGAACCCTATAAATTTTGTTCCAAATAGTGTATAAATTATAATGGTTTATTAACTTAACGGTAACATATCTGGATATTTAGCTTGCTTTTTGATATTACATGTTAGAGACTCAATTTCCAATTCAATATTTTTTTATTTTTTTTTAGCTTAGTATATTCAAAAATATTGGCGTATTTTATTTTATATATCTGTGTTATAACAAACAGTGCTAAAATGAGGGGGTTTTCTACTTAATTTTTTTTTTTTTTTTTATTTTTTTTTTTTGATTGTTGTTTATTTACCATATATAATAATTTAAAAAAATTATCACAACCCTACATCAATTAAGATTTAAAAAAAATGTACCAGAAAGTAAACAAAAAAAAAAAAAAAATATATAGTTCTGGCCCGAATCATTTTTCAAGGTTGATTCCTAATTTAGTTCTATTCTTCTACCCCTTATCCACATTTTTTTTTCAAACAACTCTTACTTGAGCTCGTATGATTTCAAATGATCTATAAAAACAAATACAGTAGAGCAGATGGACAAATCATTTATATATATATATATATATCCATGAAAACAAGTATACCCTTATGTTTTATTGAAACAACTAATGATACTAAAACAATCATCAAAATGTTCTTCGGAAAAACTATCAACTCATATCAGTTTATCCGACCGGAAAAACTTGGAGCGGTATCATACTTTTCAACAAAAAAAAAAAAAAAAAAAAAAAAAGCTTTGCTTAAGAACATTGTATCAGTTCTCATTAAATGAGTGCCAGGTACAATTCACTTGCCGGTTTTACTGTACTACCTGTTTTTAAGGGGGTTCACGGTATATTTTATAGGAAATACACTTTACGGGAACTTTGATTGTATTTCTACGTGCTTTTTGAAAGAAAACTCATATTTCTGATAATTTCAGTATAATTTCAAAAATCCAACAAGATACCCAGAGAAAATCTTCTCAAGACTCAGTTTCCGCAAAAAAAAAAAAAAAAAAAAAAAAGGGAGGACGGAGTGCTAATCAGATTGTTTTTTTTTTTTTTTTTTTTTAAAAGGAATATTTTCTTTCTTCCAGTTACTACGCGACATATTCCCTAAAATGTTTTTTGATCTACAGATTTGTTAACCTTTTAAGTTTACTTGTCTGTAAGGTGGTATTTAACATTTGACTAAAAAAAAAAAAAAAAAAAAAAAAGAATTCTAGTCTTCAGGAGTTAATGACATTTTTGTTTTTGGTTGTTATTTTTATAATTGTTGAACAAAAATATCTCCTGATATATACAATGAAACAAATAGAATGATATTATCATAAAATTACATGGTATTACCAGGAATAATAAGGGAGACAATATTGCTATTAATTACATAAATTGGTTAATAATGTTGACTATCACCCTCTTTTCCTTTTAATAGTTTTCATTTTACAAGAAAGAAAAAAAAAAATAATAAACGCATTGTATTGTATTGTTTGATCATTTATTAGTGTTTCTGCTACTATACCAAACATTTTTAATCCCAAAAGTGTTACCAGATTAGGTAAAAATATTAAGACTGGGATAATTAGGGCCTTTATTATTAGTACTAAATAGTTTTCTTGGTATTATTTATTTCAATATTTTATATTAAAAAGGAAATTAACACCAAAAAAAAAGCAAAAAAAAAAAAATACCGCATGCATTTACGATCTTGATCCCCCCTCCCATTTCACACACGGAGTTTAATTATCAAAAATATGCACTGTGCCACTATTATTTTAAACAAACACCTGTCACTGAACGTACCTTTCACTTTTTCTACAGTATTATACAGTTAGAAAAAAATGATTCTTATTAATATATGAAAAAAAAAAAAAGAAAAAAAAAAGAATAAAAATAAGGTAGATTTTAAAAGACATTAGCTAGGTACGAAATCTACGTACTATCAAAATAATAATAGTGATAACAATAATCCATAAAATGTCACGAAAATATATACGTATCATCCTTATATCTAGAGTTAATTTCAATAACGTAATGAAATGGAACATTATTTTTAACTTAATAGAATCTTATTAAAAGAAATATATATTATAATTCTTAATGGGACTTTAAATATTGTAGGTTAATCCTTGCAGTATAGGGAAAAAAAGAAAAAGCAATATTTCAAAAATTTATCTTACACTATTAAATCAATATGGCTTTTTTTTTTTTAAAAAAAACAAAACTTATATAAGTGGAAGCAAAAAGGATATAATTTACTCGATACAAATTTATGTCACTTTATTGGTTGTACTAGTTTACTTTTTCTTTCTTGTTCTATACTTTCTTTATGGTTACTGTATTATAATAAGCATTTAGTTTATCGCATCTTTCGAATATTTATTATTCCAGGAAATAGAGGAAAAACCAAGAGCTTTTCTTTTTGTACTTTCAGTATTACCAATATTAAAGATATTATTCGTTATCATACCATTATCGAAAAAAAAAGAGTTTTCTTAGCAATAAAATATCCTCGTTTTTATTTGATAACTACCTAGCAAAAGCAAACATGAAATTTTATACCCTAATTAGTATTTTCTTTTTACAAAGTTGCGTTATAAATGCACTTGACTTTGCCGCTTCTGGCTGGAACGCTACTTCCACATCTAGATCTGTTTTAGTTCCTTCTTCCAGTACAGGTAGCGCTTCTTCTTCATCGTCTACCGCCTCTGTTTGTTCTCCAACTGCTGTTTGTCCAAATGATAACTTTAACTGGCACGCACAACAACTTGGGTATGATAGATATTACCTGGAAATAACCGATATTGAATGGGAATACAGCAACGTTTACGAAATTAGTATCCATGTCTATTCAAAGACGACTGAGCCAATTACGTTGAGTGACTTATGGGAGTTGAAGATCATTGGATTGAATTCGCCAGATGAATCAACGGTTGTATTATTCAGCCACAATGAAAATGTTTATAAAATTGATAATCCAATCGATTGGACTGCTAGTTTCAGGGTTTATACCAGTGATAGCGGATGTATTTCCACTATGCCCAATTTCCAAATTCAATACGATTATAGCTATGTTCCAAAGGGCCCTGGCAGTTTTGATTTAAGTGTTGGTTGCAATGCTGACAATATGGGGAATTCTCAAACTGATTTCCCAAGTTATGAGTGGAGTAAAGAATGCAGTGCCAATTGTATTGCTTAGTTAAAATGCTTATTCATACAAGTTTAAGAAGATCAATGTTTTTTTTTCTTTTTTTTTTTTTTTTTTTTTTTTTTTACTAATTTCTGAATTAAGTAGTATACATCTGAGAGTTTTATTTGTTTTATATTAAATTTTTAATTTTATATCATTATATGTAGTAGTTTTTATGCATATGTTTTAAGGAAGAAAAAAAAATAAGTTTCAACTGTATTGCTGAATTAGAAATTTGATTTCAAATATCTACACAATTACTCAGTCTTTGCTTCTATTTGGTGTCTTTTTTTTTTAACAATTTAAACTATAACTTATATGGTTTAAATTATTAATCAATTCCTAAACGAACCCTCTTTTTATATATGATTTCTTTTCACTTTTTTTTTCTGCCTATCATTTATATTATTCTTTTATAACGTTTCGTTATCTTCTGTTAGGAAAGTTTTGTATTTAAAGGATTTCCTCATCTGGACAGTTGCATGACTTGATTTTGAAAGATTTCAGATCTGTAATTATTTGCATACATTGTATGAATTGTAAGTAAGACAATTATATCCTACAAACAGATATTTACGCCTCCTTAGCTTAGTGGTAGAGCGTTGCACTTGTAATGCAAAGGTCGCTAGTTCAATTCTGGCAGGTGGCAATAGTACATTATCTCTATAAGATTTTTTTTTTTTTTTTTTTTTTTACTAGTTATTAAAGGCTTTAAAAACTTATTTTTCAGAATTTTTATGTATATTCTCGCATGTTATTAATCTCCGCAAATTATTTAAATTTATATAACAAATTAGGGAAAGAAAGCATAGAATACAAACTTTGAATTATAACAACAAAAAATGTCCTTTTTTAGATCTACCAATAGCTCCTAGTAAAGGTGATGTAATTAAATGAGCCCATGCATAATGTTATAATTCCATGTTTTCAGATCTTTTCATATAAACTTTTGTTAATTTTACCAAAATCTATCATAATAATTTAAATTGTTCCTGAAAAATGGGTTATTATCTGTAACTGGAGAAATATATATATATATACATATATATATTGTAAAAAATTCGTAGAAGGCAAATTTCCAAAGAAAGTACGCAAGACTAGAAGCATTAGATCTTTAAAAAAATATATATATTGCTAGATTTTTTTGGTGATGATAATTCTTTTGGAAAAAAAAAAAAATTGAGGTCAAACATTACCCAAGAATATGCCTTAAGAATCATTTCTAAATATTATCATGACTTTACAAAATATACTTTTGGAGATTTATAACAAAAAAAAAAAAAAAAATTGTTATGACGCAGAGAGAATGTATGTTAGCTAAAGGCTAGTAAGCCAACTTGTTACTTTGTTACTTGTGTTATATATATATATATATATTATTATAACTTATTTATTTTTAAATTACCAATTAGCTCTTAAATAAATCCCTCCTTTATATATGACTTATTTTTATTTTTTTTTATCTATCTGTCATTTGTATTATTCTTTTGTTGCATTTCGTTATTGTCTATCAAGAAAGTTTTCTAATCTGACAGTATTTTTTTTTTTTTCATTCTGTATAAACTATAAACAAAATCATCATACTCGCTAACCACAGTTGTCGTAATATGAAACATGAAAAACAAATATTACAAGTAACAAGTATGACTAATAAGCATGATTAGTAATACATTGCAACTACGGATAACCAGAAACAACCACGAAATAAGAAAACAAGAATAAGATTGAGAATGATTAAGAAAAGTATAAAAGATATCCTTCACGATAGGGTTATAATTTTAAATAATCTTTATGATATGTAAAGACCTAAATAAAATAAGAAATTAATTACCATAATCCAAACCCTTACTTGTTAAGACCAGTGGTAATCTATACTTGCAATAAAATAACATGCAAGATCCGAGATAGTTTAACGGTTAGAATTGGCGTTTGTCGCATGCCAGATCGGGGTTCGATTCCCCGTCTCGGAGAATTTTTTTAAAAATCTTATTTTGTTGCCTGAGATCATGTTAATTTTTTTTTTTTTTTTTTGCTGTTTTTCAGTGGTTTATTTGCTATGCGACTAATTACATATATATATAAACCCTTTAGTTAAAGATAAATGGTAACCGCATTTTTATGTAAATCTAATGTGGCTAATATCTACCTCTTACTTGCTACCTACTGAGGAGATGTTTTTAAACAGATCATTTTTTTTATTCGCACAAAGAAAAAATAAGACCTAGTTATTCCTTCAAACTGATGTGTAGATCGCAAGATAGCCATGTTTAACTTGCTCACTTATCATATCATAAAAAATAAGTACAATATGAGCAAGAACATAAACGGATTAATTTATTAGTAAAAGGAGAAAATAAATCTGCCATTAAAAAAAGAAAATATATATATATATATATATATATAATTAAACGGGTATCAACTATGATCAATGATTATATAAAAAATGTCATTATTTCCAGAAAAAAATTAAAATATAAAAACAGAAAAAAAAAAAAAAGATATGCTCGCTTTCTTATCCCTTTCAATCAAACCTAACAGCTAACCAATTCAACGGCTTCCAAATGAATAGCAATACATTGTTCAGCAATATTTTCATCGTACAAGTTGTAAAAGTTACCAGACAAACATTCATAAAAGATATCATTGTCACCAATAGCCAAGTTACCTTCAGGAGTGATGGACCAACCATTGGCATAAATGGCACCAGCTTGTGGTGGTGGACCATCAAATTGGAATTGTCTGTTAGAAACGATAGAACCAATTCTACCCTTAGCATCAGTCAAAACACCTTCGTCCAAAGTGACAGACAAAGTGCCAGAGTTCTTACAGGAAGAATCTTGTAAAGAAAGAGAAGTTGTTGGACAAGCGGAAGCACTTGAAGAGGACAAAGTGGTAGTACTAGAGGCTGGGGTAGTAGTGCTGGTAGTAGCTTCGACTTGGCCGTCAGAAATTTGAGAGACTGGGTTAATAACAGTGGTGGTATAAACTTTAGAGCTAACGGTAGTAGTGTAGACTACAGTGTTAGCAATAGTTTCAGTAACAACTGCAACAGAAGTTGGGGCAGTTGGAGCTTGAATTTGACCATCACCAATTTGAGAAATAACATCTCTTTTAGCTTTGGTGGTGGCAGAAGTGGCGGCAGCAGAGATTGTCTTAATGGCAATACCAAAAGAAGAAAAGTCAGTAACACCACAGGAATAAGTAGCACTTGGGGTTAAAGTGGACCAGTTGTCACCTGGTGTGTAGGTAGCGGAAGCAACTGAGGCAGCAATACTGGCAGCAATAACGTTTTTAACTTGCATTTTTTTTTTTTAAAATATGGTAGCGAATGTAAATGTTTTTGGTGATGTGAGTTTATTTATTGGGAAACAAATATAACTGTAAAATATAAGCGAAAGTAACAATAAAGACGGAAGATACCTGTGAACTTGAGTATTTTTTTTTCTATATATGTATTTAGATTGAACAAGTTTAAAATAGAAAAAAGTAGAAATGGGGAAAAGATTTGTAAAGTGAAAATAAAAAAGAAACAAACTAAAAGGATCAAGTTTATATATAATTAGGATTAAATGATATTAATAATAAAAGAAAAAAAAAAAAAAAGTTTTTAATTTTTTATTTGCACATAAGACGAGGTATGTTTTGAAAGAGTGACAGGTAGTAATAATTACCAGTTTTTACATAACGAACAAGATATTGATCTATTGAACAGTCATTTTTGTTTATTTATTTTTAATAATTTCATAATGTTACCGTGGATCAAAAGTAAACAGAAAATAACCTGCGTACAAAAAACAAAAACAAAAAGGTGTTATACAACGCCGTAGAAAACAAATCTTTTTGAACCATATTAAAAAAAAAAAAAAGATTGAACGTTTTTTTTTTTTTTTTTCTGTTTGTATTTCCACAGCTGTGCCTTTTTTGTTTACTCGTAAATAACACAATAACCGAAACCGAAAAAAAAAAAAAATAACTTAGATATATTTATATATTATATATACCTCAAACAGAACGCGAAAAAAATATATATATATATATATATATATTTCAATTGTGCATGTTTTCCTAAAGGAATTTGTTATAATAAAAAGCGCCTCCTGTCTATTTTTATACTTCTAGATTCTTTTATTCGGTCCAAAGATCCCCAAAAAGGAAATTCATAACTGGATCGTGAAGAATGATATTTTGTTTTAATTTCTTTTTAATTTATTTTTGTGGTATAAAAGTATGTAAGATAGACATCAACATAGAAAATACTGTCCAAACAGATTCGACGTTATAATTCTTCTACGTGTGTTTCTCATTATAAGTTGTATTAGACCGTAGTATACAAGTCACGAACTATAATTTTTATATCTCTAAACATATTTTAAAAATTACAAAAATTAATAGCCATTTATTCTAGAACTTTTGAAACTAACTCTTTATTTTGGTCTGTACTTTCCTTGCCATTCTGCCGATCAACGTTCAAACCAAAATGTATCATTTTATTTTTGTTAAATTTTGCTGATGAGCTATTTTCTCTCAAATACTTTCCAAGTATATATATAAAAATACTACATACTTTGCACCAAATTGTTTAATTGACCATGTACCCTCTACCAGTTTTTATATAGTACTAAATTATCTACTGTCTGGTGTCCTAAGGCCTTTTTTTAATTCAGAAACCTCAGGGGGGAAAAAAAAAATTAAAGAATCTTCATGTGTTACACACCAATTCCTACAAAGTAATAAAAATAAATTAAAACATTACCGCACAATCATGTTTATTGCTATATTTTGACACGCATTTGAACTTCAGTAAAACTAAAATATCAGTCTGATTTCAACCCATAAAAGTTTAACTCTGCAAACTTTGTTTGAAACTTTAAAGAATCCAATAGTTTTTTCATTTTAAACAACGTGGTTCTCCTGTTTTGTTGTTTCCAACTATTTATAATACTGTCCATTTCGTCCGATAACAACTCAACATACTTTAATGTAATATTTCTATTCTTATCTCTGTCATCTAGTCTAAAAAATTTGTTGCCTTGTCCCAATTCTTTATAGAAACTGGTCAAGCCACAAATACAATTTCTAGCTTTACCAAAAATAATAGAGATCGTTTGTTTAAGATCATCTTCTAAAGTTGCCAGGTCATTGAAATTGTTCAACTTCTTTTCCAATAGTTCCACCACCATCAACTCTATTTGTCTTAAAACATACATGGAATCTGTAGAAGAGGTTAGAGGTGCAGCTAAAATCAAGTTGGTATAGAAATCATCTTCACCTTCGCGTCTCGCAGTTCTATTATAACCTTTCTCCTCCACCTCATCCTCCGTATAGGATGTATACGTAAAAACGTTTGTGGCGAAACTAATTGCAATAGAGTCATAGGTTTCACCTGCGATTTTGCTATGATCAAGTTCCCATTCCGGTGTCACATTGATTAAAGACTTTTCCATGTATGCCACTTCATCGTATGCGCTTCCATGGTTATTATATTCATATACAACGTCTAACAAATAGTTTCTAAACTCACCAACTTCTAAGTTACCAACATCAATCTTGAAAAACCCACTATTGATATTTACCTTATGACTATATGAATTTTCAATACTTAATATTTTAACATTAGGACCTTTGGCCTGAATTCCCAGCTGTATATCGCTAATACAGGAAGTAGTTGACTTTCCGCCTCTACTAGACACCATGCGTATCAATTCATTAAAACTTTCAAAATTATAGGATTTAAATCTAGCATTTAATGGTCCGATATCTTCCATAAATTTATTCAAATTTAAGCAGCTATCGAACAAACTATATTGTGTGATATTAAATCCATATTCATTAAAAATTTGCGTAACTTTTCTAGTCAAGTTTTTGCTTTTTATTCCATCTGTATAATCAAAATTCGAATTCCCATTAATAACTATGCAAATATCCTTTGAAAAAGTATCACAATCGTCTAATAAACCCGCAGAGTTTCTGTTACTGTCACTATCTTCTTGGCAAATACCACTGAATAACAGTAATTTGTGACATGTATCAACCATAGATTCCAGCTCTGCTTCATGAGAATTCAATAGCAAATTATGTTGATCATTTATCACCTTAATGGATATAATAAAGTCATCCCAACCACCCCATTTTTTACTGACCAAACCAAGAAAAGTACCTTGAGTAGATGGCTGACCAGAACCATTTTTCCCAATGATCACTATTCCTAATTCATCTTGTTCATTCAAGTTTTCAAGGGTAACCCTAACCAGTTTTTGTAAGTTTTTTTCAAGTTCCAGATTTTTGCTTGGACTACCACGATTTAAAACACTTAGACACAAAACCTTGCGTACTTTCTTATGACCTCCAAATTTATTGGCAAAGTCGTACCAAACGTCGTTATTGGGATAGTCCTCAAGTACGGTTCGGATTCCTTGTGGGAATGCATCTACTATTTGTGGATCTAAAATATCTAGACAATTTGTAGTCATTTCAATCAACGGAACCTTAAAGTTAAAACCACCACGACTATCCTTTGCTGTTTCCAAGTGCGCATTGTACACAAGTTCCTGTAAATATATTGCCCATTTTTTTACAATAATTCCAGCAAATTCGTGTTTTAATAAAATTTCTGGGGTTGAGGAACTTTTTAAATCTATTATAATGGTATTCTCATCCTCCAAAAAGGTTATTCTTGAAATTTCATTTATTGGGATTTTCCCTATATTTTCAAAATTATTTAATTTCAAAAGTGTAAGGAAGTTATCAAAAAGTATTACAATTGTATTTTCCTCCCAATTATCGGAAATATTGACGTCCATAATATCAAACATATGGATCTTTTCTCCCCAAGATTTTTTGACGGCCAAATTCCAATTTTCAATAATCTTATTACTTATATGCAATTTTATGGTTTCTTCATCTGTCCCATCTACCCCATCTGTAATAGATTCAGCAGTACTCTTGCTGCCATCGTTATTAGGTAGAAAAACGTTTAACACATAAGATACAACACATTTGGATAAGTCCTCATTGATATTTCTGGAAATCTTTAATTTGGAAACCATTGGTATTACATGTACAACAGGTTTGAAGTTGATTTCAAAGTTATATCCTGTCTTAACCATTTTATTTTGCAGTTTGACAGGTGTTTTCAAAAACCCATCTGATTTTACTAAAGGCGTTTTTATTAATTGTAATACGGGTGTACTAGGTAGCAAAGCAACATTATTATTTAAAATTAAGGAGTCACTTGTAAAGGTCTTTTCATCGCTATGGTTGTTATTGCTGAAATGAAAATTACTCAATTGAGTGAATAAAGAGTCTTGATCCTCTTCTGGTGGTGTTTTAATGTGCTTCTTTTGTTCTGCAATTTCATTATCCCGATAAAAGGAGTTTTCAGTTCCTAGAATCTTGATAAATAATTCATTTCTTACATTTTGATCAGAAGCAAAGGTTTTATCCAAACAAATGGAGCAAGTTACAAAACATTCATCTGCTTCCCTTTCAGCATGGTGATATTGGGAAAATTTTGATTGTGCCACGGTAAATAAACAATTGTAATGTGCCTGATGACCACATTCTAATTCAATAGGTTTTTCACCTGATAGCAAAATATTTAGGGGCTCTTTACAAATACAACACATATTCATAGTGTAATTTTTTGTTTTTTCGCTAGCGTGCCTTGAAATATTTTTATTCAACTTTTCTGTATATGCTATAACTTCCTTTTCATCAAACATTGATATATCGTATTTATTGGCATAATTATCAATATACATACCCTTATCATGCGCATTATTTCCTTTTCTTACAACATTGCCGTTCTGTATTCCTAATTCACGTGCTAAATTCCTCCTTGGATGCTTTACCGAGGTTAATCTTTCGGATGAAAATCTTGAATGGTGAAGTATTGGAGTATTTTGATTTTGAGCTTTTTTGGAGAACGATAGGGGCAGATCTAGTTTTCCAGGATATATTGGTTCGTAATTCACCAAAAGGTTTTTACTGTTAGATGGCGGTGGTGTTAATTCGTCTAAATTTAATGGTGTAGGCAAATTAATTTTCCTTTTATTACTTAAATTAGTCGGTTCATTTTTTTTTGTACAACAAGATTTAGTGTTATCATCGTAAGTTGTAAAATTGTTGTTACTGTCAATGCCATTACTATTTTTCAAATAATGAAATACTTTATTTGTTACCGGACTATCGACCCTATTAAGAAAGAAGTTAGATGATGATGATGATGATGATGTGTGTTCAAAATTTAATAATTCCTTTGGCGATTTTGATTTTGGTAATCTATTACCAGATAAACTTTTTAAAAATTTCGTTTTTTGTCTGCTGATACTTGGCGGAGTATGTACTAATCTAATAAAATCCTCATCTATTGAATTTTTTGGGGTTTTAATGTCCAAATCTTTATCTAATGATTCCATTTATGAAAAATTTTGACAGATTTTTTTTTTCTCCTTAAATGGAATGTGCTTAACAATGTAATTTTTGTATCTCATTCACTTTTTTAAATAAAATACATATAAAATTGTTTTAACGGAAAAACAAAAAATATTCAATTAAAGTGTATTAACATAAAGGTAAAATAGATAACCCATGTAAAAAAATTTTAAGCAATTTTTAATCATTTTTAAAAAAAGATATATGTATATATATAATAATAATTATATGTGTAAGTTTTTTAATAAGAAGTTACAGATTTTTATTTATATATATATATATATTTTTTGTGCTGGTTTCTAAAATGTTACCTCTGTTTAACATATAAGAATAATATATGTATTAACTATCATTGAACTTTTTGAGGTAGTATTTAATGATAATCCACGCCATTTTATTAGTGTCTCTCTTTTCAAAAAAAAAAAAAAAAACATGTAAAAAGTTACATCAAAAAAAAATAAAAAAAATTAAAGCGCGATATTTTTGGATACCATTTATAAAATATTATAAAGTATACAGATGCAGGCACACCAAATAAATTAATATTCAAAGCAACATTTAAATTTTTTTTATATTTTGTTTCCCAAATCATTTCCTTAAAAAATGGCGTAAAAAAAAAAAAATTTTTTTTAATAGTGGTATATATGTTGCTAATTTTACAAACACATAAAGTATATTTCCTTTCACCTACACAATTTAATAATCTCTATAAATTAAAATATGCAATACCATCATTTTGTTATTATTTTTTCGTCTTGGAAAAAGTAGTATTACCTTCAAGTGGCGCAATATCCCACAAAACACCTGTTATAGTGTGTAGTCTATCTAAAATATCACAGATAGAACTAAATAAACCAAATTGTTTTTGTTCACCATCATACGAGTGTAGCATACCAACTACACCTAAACCCAGCTTATTTTTACCCAACTTACTTAAAATCCAGGCACCTGAATCTCCGCCCGTAGCGAATAAAGGATTCGAAGTCGAGGCAATAACAAATTCACTACTTTGAATTTTACCATTTGCCCAAAACACTAACTTACTGCCATTAATTCTGCCAGAGGTATAATTAGTCGTTGAGCCAATCTTAAAAACTTTCATACCTGACTGTAATCTCATTATTTTTTCAATAACTTCTAGATTTTTAAATCTCAAAGTGGCATCTGGCAAATTATTTAAATCGTCACCTAGATAGTTATTGCCTTGGAATTTTGAATTTAATTTGATAATAGCAAAATCAGATAATTTATTTTCCACGATTGACCTTTCCCCCCAAACAACTTGACCAAATTTATTCTTTGCTTGTTCTTGCAACACACTTTCTACTCTTTGAGCTTCTTCTTCAAATGATCTTCTTTCAAGACTATCTTTAGCATATCTCAAAGCTTCTTCCATCAATGTTTTTTTGTAAGAGGATTGCAATACTTTAGACGGGACACTGATATAGGGGTAATCTTGATTTTCAGCCAATACAACATGCGCACAGGTGATAGCAAAGGTGGAATCTGCAAAGGTAGCAAACTTTGTGTCAGTAGGATCAATCTGTGGGAATAAATAACCACCTAAAGTACCTGTTATTTTGGTGCTATCAAAGGTGGACAGAGATAATGCAATTGGTGGCGAATATGGATCTGTAGGAACTCTATATGGTGGTCTAAAATATTGAACGGGCTGTGGTGATATCGGTGGATCCATATTAGTAGATGATGGCTGAGGAAAAATCGAGGTAGGCCGTTGAGCCATGTCTCCTCCAATAGCGCTGCATGGTTTGATATAATCTTTAACACAGTAAAAATGGACGTCTGGGAATAGGGAATATAACCCTTTTATCATTTCAAAATGTTCTTGCTGCAAGTTAGGTAATCCAAACATAACAGTCAAAATCGTAGATTTCCTGTTTAAACCTCTGAGGACGGGCGCAATAAATGCACCATCCTGGTCTGATATTGAGGATGGATCACTTTTCGCTATTTCATCTATAATTTTGGATATTTTTTCCTTGTTGGGCCAATTGCAGTTATGATCAATACAAAAGTTTTTCATGCATGGTAGTAACAATTGATCTTCATATTCAACTTCGTCGGGATCTAATTCGTCAGAAAAACCATCTTCATTATCACTATTGTTATCTGTATAATTGATATTTATTTTCATCAAAAACTCAGTGAATTTCCTAATTAATATAGCTCTAGAATTGTTGTAAACATCAGAGGATAACAAATTATCAACAAAATGCAAAACAACCTTTATAATGCTCCTTACAGAACTGTTTTTAGCAATGGTGACCTTAAAGGGAATAGAATTAGTATTGGGTAGAAACTTCTTTAAAAATTCAATGGCTTGTATGACAGCCTTGGATATGTTGGTAACGTTTTGGTGAACATCATCAATAACTGACACCAAATTTTCATTTAAAATACGCAATTCATTTTCCACTTGCTCAGCAGTCAAAGTTTGCTCAAACGAGCTTCTTCTTAATTGGGAGAGATATTGATCATGGTGACCATGATGGTAACGGTGGGCTGCAAATGTTTCTTTAGAATCCAAATTATCAAACGGAGAACTACTAAGTGGGGGTTGTTTTTCATTTTTGTGTAATTGGCTACCTTCCAAGTAAAGATTTTTATCATTATTATGGCGATCCTCATCATGATGTAGAGAAAAAGAGGAGTAGTTGTGTGACAAACTTTCAATATCGCGATCTTCCATTACTGGATTGAGTGAAATAGGCGCTATAACCCTTAATGGTTTACCCACGGTATCTGGATATAAACCATCCGAATCATCATATTCTTCATCTTCTTCATTTATGGTCATGTTATTGAGTTTATGTTCCTTCTTGATATTAGTATCCAAGGATGTGCCCAAACCCATGCCAGAACCACCCCCACTATTATTGGTGTTGCTACCGCTCATACCTGAATATGATAAATCCGGATTATACTTCAGTTTTGCATTTTTACTACCTTTACTTCTAAAGCTCCCACTAAACATGGATGAGCCACCTGTTCCATACGTTAGTTTACTTCTTGTAAATATGGAACTGGAAGCAATAGTTTTTTCTTCAGAAATGTCATCATTATCTTTTTCATTATCTTGGTATTTTGAGATATATTTTAGTTGTGCATGTTCTTCATAATCTTTTCTTTGTTGTTTTTTATTGTCCATTGTATTAGCATCATAGTTATGAGACTCGGATTCAGAGATGCTATGTGTTTTATTGGAATTATTGTCGTTGCTATTATTAGAAGTGGTGTCTGCATTATTTTTCTTTTTTGATTTACCTAAACCAAATACCATTGTTAATAGTTATCCAATAATAATTATTTTTGCTGCTGCTGCTGCTGCTGCTGCTGCTGCTACTGTTTTTTTTTTTTTTTTTTTTCTTTTTTTTGAATAATAAAAAAAATTACAAGATTCAAAAGAAGAAGGTATTGTTACACATTAAGTTAAGTAAGAATAATAGGCTTTAAAAGAGCAAAAACGGACAAATGTTTTCAATATATATCTACGCTAACATAGAAGCTCAACCTGAATTTACTACTCCACGTAGCATGATAAAAGAAAAAGAAAAAGAAAGGCTTTTATTATCATTTTTTTTTTTTTTTTTTTTTTCACCCAATTTTTTTTAATATCCGAATTAAACATCCTATTTTATCCGAAGACCTAAAGCTTTCCGAACCACAGAGGGTAAGATTAACGAAATTTCAAATTTTTGTCCGTAAAGAGACAAGTGAAGCAAATTACCTCTCGATAAAGCATGTATTTACTTATTTATTTATTTATTTTTTTTTTTTTTTTTTCATTCAAATTTCATTCCCTATATATTTCAAAAACAAGATGTGGTGCCATTTTCTTTTGCCACAAGGGCCTATTTAAAGTGTATGATGATCTCTGGAAAAAAATTACTGGTCGTCTTATACTTGCCACATAAAAATTACCATAGACCAAGCTACTATGCAGAAAACTTCCATTAACAAAAGGAGCTTACATTCGCTGCGAACGTATTTGGATTAAGAATGGCCACCATGATAAAACAATATGCCACAAATATAAAATACAGCAAAATCACAAGAGGTAAAAAATATCATTTTTATGTACATCATTAAACGATATGTCTACTAATACATACAATAACATAATATATATATATAAAAGGGCTTACCGATAATGGTTCTAACTATAATGATGTCATTAACAAGTTCCGGGTTTTGATATTGGTAGATTTATCATCTTCACCAACTTGACTAGTGCCCTTCTCTTTATAAGTACTAACAGCAGGAATATCAGCTTTAATTAAGGTTACTTTGGTACCATAAGCTCTTGGTTCCAATTTAATCAATGTGTGCAACGGAATGGCAACCCAAGGAGATTCTTCCTGTGGAACGTTCATAAAATAGGCGTATATACAACGCAGAACAGCTTGGTGGGTGATAATCAAAATATTTTCCTGACGTTCCAGTTCCATAATAATAGGTTCCAATCTGATAACAACATCTCTATAAGATTCACCACCTCTATACCTGTATTCATACTTATTTTCATCCCTTGCTCTAAAATCTTCAGGAAACTCCTTTTCGATTTCCTCATAAGTCATTCCATCGCAGACCCCTGCGTCTAGCTCATCTAAGGCCTTCCATTGCAATTGCTTATATGGTAAATATTGTGCGGTCTCCTGTGTTCTAATCAAAGTAGATGTCCATACTGTCAAATCCACGTCCCCAGCATCTTGTTTAACTAGTTCAGGTAACTTTTCTGCATATTTCAGCCCACGAGGAGATAATGAGGAATCACCGCCAATTTTTTTCTCTAAATTATAAATAGACTCACCATGTCTTGATAAATAAATACATCTTGGTTTAATATGTAAATTCATCACATAAAATACAATTCTACTTTCCAAATATGATTGTATTTTATTGGCTATAACTTGTTGGGCAATATTAATTAATTTGGCAAAGGTCAAATCTTGATCATAAGTTTCATCCAAGGGCTCATAGATCTTTTCATATTTTTTGATTCTATTTAAGAAATCTTTAGTGGCCACTTCAGGTTCAACACCTACATAGTCAGGGGAAGTAGTTTTAACTTCGGCTATATTTCTTAAAATTAAATCTTGATCATCACACCAACTTTCCAAAAACATTGGTTCAATTCTGTTTTGTCTGCACAGCTTTAAAACCCAATTCCTCCTTTCCCTAGTGGTATTGGTAGCATCTAGTATGGCAACTACACCATTTTCTTTATTAAACCAGTCCATCATGTCAGTTATTGCATTAGTCACTGCTAATTGTCTAATTTTTAAACCTTCCTTATTGTTAGCATCAAAGAAATCTGCATTTGGTTGTTGAGTCGTTTCTCTTCTATAAGAACCTACGTTAAAACATTTGGCTTTAATTAGTAACCATGACAAGTAACGGACTATCTTCTGAGATATAAACGATTTACCTCTTGCCGGTAAACCAACCATAACAACGCATATTCTTAGGTCTTGAACATTACTAACGGTGTAAGGAGACATTTTTCTTTTTTTTTTTTTTGGTTATTCTGTGTCTAATATGTTTTTTATGCCAAATAATTTATAGATTAACTTATTTATGTATTCTATTTCTATCCACATTTTTAAAACAGAGAAGCAAGAACAAGAGGAACAAGAAGAAGAAAGAAAATGTGGAGTTTATCGAATACTAAAAATAGAATCTCTTTTCTTTGAAAAAAATTGATTTATAAAAAAGGTATAATTCTTCAACAATTTATGAATATTTTTACTCCAGAAAATCTAAAAAAAGGATCGATGGCAAAACAACCATTATTATTAAAGCAGCAGTTATTTTCGTTTTTCAATCACAGATACAAAGCTATAATAAGCGTAGTGCATAATTTAGGTTAATAACAACCCAACGCATAAACAAAAAAGGGTTGAGAAGCAAGTGATAAAAAGCGGGGAAAGGAGAAAAGGGGAAAAGAAAAAAAAAAAAAAAAAAGAACAACACAGCGGATAATAAATACCCATATAAATTTTTTGTTTGTTACAAGGAGATCACAACACGGAAAATAATCTTGACTATATCCCTCTTTTACTCCCTAAGTTAAATATGTGACTTTATACCATACATAATATATATTTAACACAAAAAAATAAAAAACAAAATACAAATCTTATAATACAATCAACTTGAAACGATCGTCAACTTTTCTTTGATCTTTAATGTATAATAATGTCCTTTTGAAAAACTGTTCCGGTATCTTATTATAAGCCTTTTGAAATTGATTATCCTTCAATAATATGGTTAAATTAACAACAGGCGGAGTATTTGAATTTGTAGAGGCGTTTACATTTTGATTCAAACTATTGTCAATTATAATAGAACCGTCAATACCAAAGTTTATATTACCACAATACTTGTTAGTCTTACCGTTGGTGATGCTACTATGACCATCCACAGAGATGGCCCCATTATCTTCTACAATCGTAGCACCGCTTTTGGAAGAAGAAAGTGCCGAATTCGTACCAAAATAGCCAATATTTGATGTCAAGTTTTCTCTAGAAAATTGTTGTTGTGATCCCCCTCTTCCTTCTTCCATAGATTCTGTTTCTTCTTCTCCCTCTCTTTGTTGTTCCAATTCTTTTCTTTCTTCTTTCCTAGCAACACCATCTACAAAATCACCATTTCCTTCATATTCACTAATTTGTTTGCTTTCTCTTTCTAAATACTGTAAATTAGTCTTAATCAATGCGATCAAACCATTAATGTATTTAACGGTAATATGGGTAGATTCTCCGTGAATGAAATAATATAAACAGACATTCAATATTTCGACCATCAATTCGCATCCAGAGACATTGTCCATGACCGAGTCTGCAACCCTCAACGATCTTTGCAAGCATTCCAATACCCTTTTGCCATCTCTATAAAAATTTTGTGTAACGCCTTCTTCTTCACCCAATGTTGGCAACTCCGTAGCCCACCACAAATGGGAACACGAATATACTGCCCTACATTGGTCTGGTTTTTGCAATAGTCTAGAACCATGTAATGTACATCTTGTAATTAGATTGTCGTAATAGGAGTTATTGGCGGTACCATTCTTGTTATACAAGTTTCTTGATTTTTGTAGAGCTTGGGCCATATACAGTATACGCTGAGATTGTGTTTGGGAATCAGTCAAGGCATCTTCAAAAATTATAAAGGCCTGTGTGAAAAAATCATACGAAATTTCGTTTAACTTCAGCTGATCGGCCAATGCAGCGGTTTGAATATTTAATTTAAAGGCTAAATCGATGTTACTGTTATTATTGTCACTAGACTGTTGTTGCTGGTTGTTTGGTCTATTCATCAATTCCCTTTCTTCATTAATATCGTTAACGCATCTGGCTATTGACTTAAACATTTGTTTCAATAACATTTGTTTGCCTTGATATTTTTCCATTTTATACAATTTCCTAATTAGCTTCCAATAGTTGGTGATTAAGGATGGAAAAATAGCAAAACTGATGCTATTAATGCTATTCCCGGAATTTTTGGCATTTATCCACAGATGTGTTGAAGTTAACAAATCATAATGTTCATCAATGGAGACATTATAAATTAAATGGATGAGTTTAGCAATTTTCTCCAAGTTTATTGCATTACTTTTGTCCTCGATACTTAATATGGGTTCACATATCTGTAAAAATTGGTTTATTTCATTTTTTTCCGTAAGTCTAAATACATTTGGTTGTAGCTGGTTCAACTCAAATAATGCAGTCAAAATATCACAGCAAATTTCTAGCTTAATATCCTTATTTTTTAAACCTAGTAGAAAACAGCCATAATAATTACATTTAGTTATAATATTAAAAAATAAGTTCTCCTTCTTATCCACACAAAGCTTTCCCTCATTATTATTATTATTATTATTATTATTATTATTATTATTATTATTATTTATAGCAGTGTACTTCGTAAATTTATTTAGCGATAACAATTGCTTGTACATCAAATTGTTTTCTTGACTTGAAGGATAATCTTTTTGTTTTTCTAGCATAAATTTAAACAAGCTATCAATATTACTAACATTGGTTGCGTCCCACGAAATTGTCAACTTTAATAAGGCATTAACTAATAAAATAAATTCTTTTAAGGGCAAATCTGGTCTTTCTTCATCCAAAGTATTTAGATACTTCCAAAAAGTGAAAAACATACCAGTGCCTTTATCATTATTCAGAATAGCAGCGGAAACATCGAACTCTCTTCCTTCATCATCACTTTCCCTGTTTTTATACCTGTTTAATCTTTCAATTAAACAAACTATAATTTTACTAATTGCCGATTTAGGCGACAATTGCAAAGTACAATTTAAAAGTTGCTCTAGAGTCTTCAAATGTAATTCATCGGGGAAAACCTGAATTATAACATCCAATAAATACTCTTGGGAAACCACATCTCTACAATGAATAACCTGTTCTAAAATACGTGGCAATATATTATTGGAATAAATATCAACATCCTTATCAGTAATCGTCTGCGACAATCTAACTAAATTAGCGCCAATTAAAACTTGCAATTCCTTACGCTCTCTAGTCCGCAAATCCCTTTCCCTTAAAGGTCCTTGGTGTTGTAACCTAACCCATAATTTATTCATTTCAATAAAGTTGGTTGTAATAAAGTCTATTTTAAACATCTTCAATTCACTTTCAGCGGCATTATCGTCAACGTTATCAAAAAACCATTTTGTTCTTTGCATCAAATAATAACGTAAAAACAAACCTCTGATCGGATGTTGTACACCACGACACATCTCAATCATATCCTTTAATATTTCAATTTTAGGACTATTGGGAATGGTCAAAAAGGAGGCGCCTACAGTGATCATTAGATATAAACGTGGTAGAATATTACCTGCATATTGGACCAATTCGTACAGATCAGTTAAATGATGTTTTTTTGGGTGATTATCTATTAGATATTGCGATAGAATGGTCATTGAATCATAGATCATGATGTATAGTTCATAATATTGCTTTGGTGATAGATTTGGGTTTCTTAGCTCAGTCAACATTGCTGAGGTGTATTTAAATGCATCCATTAGCCTGGATTGAGTTAAGCATCTTTGCATTAATATGGTTTGCTGTTTTATATTAAAAATAGCAGATTCCAGTTTATTAGAATAAGTGGTTACGTTGCTGTTACTAGCGGTGGTCATATTGTATTGTACTATAACGTATCTCTTGATTTTATGTTTGGGGGACTTATATTAATAAGATTAAAAAAAAAAAAAAGTTACTATTGATATTGATAGGTTTCTTGGAAAAGAAAAGTGATAATTGGAAGTATATAGATTCTGTTACGATTTGAGTTAAATAAGAAAGGGGGAAAAAAAAGAAAAAAAAAAAAAAGAAAAACAAGGCATGAAGAAACAAAATTCCTTTTCAGATATATAAACATTATTTTTTTTTATAATTATTTTTTAATACTATATATAGTTTATTATCTTCTGTATCGACGAAATAGAATAGACAGAAGGCGAAGGGAGGGGAGAGGCATTTGCTTAAAGATTTAAAAACAAAAAAGAAAAAAAAAAAAAAAAAAATTAAATTAAATTAAATGCTTGTAACCCGGTTACAAAGGTAGATTATAATAAAATAAATAGTTACAGTACAATTCTGTTTGATTCTATTATGATCAACTAATTTGGAAATTACATAAGGATCATTCCTACTATTTTGTATCGATGACCTATTGCACTTAATTTTCAGATATGCATATACTGTCAGGAAATAGGGTATTACCAAATAGCTGTAGGTTTTAATAGATCCAGAAAAGTATTAAAAAGAAAAAAATTGCAATCAAAAAATGTAAATATCATTATCACCAAAAATACTTGCACCGTATATAACGGAGGGGGGGGGGAAATCAAACAAACAAATTTAAAATTCTAGAATTTGAGCTATTCGTCATTTATTTTGCCTTTTTACTTATTGCCCTTTCATTTTTAATCACTCGTTTATTTATTTATTTGTTTATTTATTTACTTTTTACAACACGATATTTTTTTTAGTTCCTTTCAGCATTATTAAATGAAGCATTATGTGACTTTGTTTTTCGGATCTGCCCCAAATAAGAAAATACGGAACGGGATAGAAAGCTCGCGTCTTTAGTATACGTTACTAATCAACCTTTGTATCTACGATAAATCCAGAACTTCTTTTGTTAGTAAGTTATATAATCCTCTATGATCGCTTACTAATTATATTATCTATAAAGGTTATGATAGATCTATCCTTTTGATAATTATTTTAAGTGTCATTATATATATATAAATGAATTTTTGTAAAGACATCCATTTCGGTAGTTTTTTTTTTTTCTTTTCTTTTCTTTTAATATTTTTTTGTTTACTTTTCTTCAGACTCGAATTTTTATATTTTATTGGCTTATTATTAAAACTAATAGTATCAACAAAGGATATAAAACCAATAACTAGGAGGAAGAAAAAAAAATAATCAACAATGTCTGCCAATGCAATTAAATATATTATAAAAAAGAGCCAACCAGCTTCTTCTTCTTCTTCTTTTTATTCTAGAAGTCTTTTAAAAACATTTTTGTACTCTTCTGGCACCGCAGCAATTACTTCTGCAGCTTATTACTACTATAATAATAACAACAACAACAACAACAACAACAAGAGACCTACTGGTAAATTTGGTTTGGGTGGTACTGCTGTTGCCGCTGCCGCGTTTACTGCTTCCACTACAGACCATTTAGCTGCAAAAGAGGAAGATGATCATGATTATCAACAAGTTTATAATGCAATTGCTGAAAAGATCAGAGAAGAAGATGAATATGATAATTATATAGGATACATTCCGGTTTTGGTCCGTTTAGCTTGGCATTGTTCGGGTACCTATTCAAAGGATGACCATAAGGGCGGTTCTTTCGGTGGTACCTACAGATTTCCTAAAGAAATGAACGATCCTTCGAATGCAGGCTTGCAAAATGCGTTTAAATTTATAATTCCAATTAAAGAAGAAAAATTCCCATGGATTTCATATGGGGATTTATTTACTCTTGGTGGTGTTGTTGGTATTCAAGAGGCTGGTGGGCCCAAAATTCCTTGGAGAAGTGGTAGAACTGATGAACCGGATAGGGATGTTCCAGATAATGGCAGATTACCTGATGCTAATACAGATTCCAATTATGTTCGTAACTTTTTTCATAGACTAAACTTTTTGGACGATAAAGAGATTGTTGCTGTATGTGGTGCTCATTGTTTGGGCAAGACCCATTATAAAAATTCAGGATATGAAGGTCCATGGGGTGCTGCCACTAATATATTTACTAACGAATTCTTTGTTAATTTGTTGAATGAAAATTGGAAGTTGGAAACTAATAAAATGGGTAACAAACAATACGACAGCGATAAGGGATACATGATGTTGCCAAGTGACATGGCGTTAGTACAAGATGATAAATTTCGTAAGATTGTAAAAGCTTTTGCTGATGACCAAGACTATTTTTTTAAAGTTTTTTCTGTTGGTTTTACTAAAATATTAGAAAATGGTATTGATTTTCCCAAGGAGAACAAACCACACTATTTTAAGACTTTGGATGAGCAAGATTTGTGAGTGGTTTAATATAAGGGAGCATATATAATTTTTACTTTTATTTCAGATTTTATCCCTACCATTATATGCCTATTTATTTATTTATTTATTTATTTATTATACATCTTCTTATAACGTGACCGTACCTTTAATTATCTTATAGATTACAAATAACCAGGTAAAAAAAGAAAAGGATCTCCCAGCGTATAGAAATTACACACAACAACGGCAGTTTTATACTGCAGTTAGTGGTAGTATCCTTTCACCTTAGAAAATGAGTAGAACTTAAATGATGGCTATAGTAAAAAAAAAAAAAAAAAAAAAAAAAAAAACATAGAAAAATGGAGAGTTTTTTTTTTTTTTTCCTTTTCAGTCTTCCCTTTTCCTTTTTCCCTTTTCAATTAGCTACTTTTTTAATTCTTCTGTTAGAATTGTCCATATTAATTTCTAAAGGCACATATAATTAGATTAACTTCTTGTTTAAGCAATTATTATAAACGGAATTGTCCATTACTCTTTTTCTTTTTCCCTTTTTATTCTTTCTTTTTTCTTTTTTACAAGGACCACACTAATTATAATAATACAATTCCAAAAGAAAAAAAAAAAGAATTTAAACTAAAACATACACACACATATATATATATATATCTATATTCAAATCTTATCCAATATTCATATAAATCATGTTGACTAGAAACATCCTTATCAAAAATTCCCCTGCAATTACGACCACCAGAACCGTTCTTTTCAATAATTTATTATTAAAAAGGAATTTAAGTAGCACTCATATTACCAATACCAACCAAATCACTGAAGAACATATTAAAGATTCCAAGAATTTAACATGGTCTGAGTTTTTCAATTTAAGAAAGAGCGAACGTAGACTAAATATGGGCTCATCAATTTTTACAGCTTTTATTGGTTCTAATTTGTCCTGGAGTTATATTTCTACAATGGAAATTGATCCAACCCAAACCATCTTGGGATTTGATCCATTACTTGTTATCGTTGCTGGTATTATGTCATGCGCAGGGCTAGGATTTTTATGTGGTCCAGTTTTAGGAACCATGTTATTTAATTTTAAGAATTCTAACAATTTAAAAAGTTACTCTGCCAAAAATAAAATTTTCTTGGAACATGTTATCAAAAATAGAGTTGATGCTTCTTCCCAAAGTTTCTCTAATCCAGTTCCAGATTACTATGGTGAAAAGATTGGGTCTTTGGTTGAATATAGACAGTGGCTAAGAGATTGTCATACTTACAGAAATAAGGCTAAAGAATTTATTTAAAAGCATAAGAAAAGGTTTATATAAAGGAAACACGCACAGAGAGAAAAAAAAAGAGAAGGAAGGAAGGAAGAAGGTATATTGTCATGTATATATAAATAAATAAATATATATATATATATATAAGTAACTAATACTCTATATTTGCTCTATTTTAAATAAAGATAAACACTATTAATAGTAGTGACATGGGGTGGTATATATGATATGTTCAAAACTCAAAATTGAAAATTGAAAATTCAAAAAAAAAAATTGATAATAAAGAGGAAAAAGTTTACTACTGTCACAACCAGAAAATACCTATGATTTTTGAATTTTGTTATCACCTAGTAATCTTGAACGTTCTTCTTTTGGAGACACAATTTCACTATAGGATGGTGGAAACGAGTTGTCAGGAGCAGCGTGGTGATTTACAGTTTCATTATTAATAGTATTAGCGTTAGCAACGGCAGGAACTTCATCTGCACCACCTAATCGAATAGCACCGCCTTTGTTATTATCAGTGTTGGCAGCAGCATCACTTCTTGTGTTGCCACTTTCTAACTCATCCTGTATGTTTAAATACTCATCAGTGTTTCTCTCGGTACTGGTGATATATATTATGTAAATGCTGTGGATTAATCCTGGTAGACCATACATCAGAGTCAATAAAATGTTGATCAAAAAATCTTTACTCCAGAACCCGCAACGAACAATAACTGCATAAAATGGTAATACTAATGATACCAAAATTAATAAAATATCGTTTTTATTTAATGAAAAGCGTGAAAATGACATTGCTTATTTTTATTGTTTATACTCCTGTTTTCAGATGAACCTTGGCTTTTATTATTTGATGGTTCTGAAAGTTAAAGATTGATTAACAAATATATTTAAGTAAGGGGGAGGGGAGTGAATGCTGAAATATATAACGATAAGTCGGCTTGGTTATTTTACGAGTAATTTATTAAAATTTTTTTTTTTTTCCCCCCTCCCCTTCCCAAATTATTCACATTATCACGTTACACGAATATATACTTAGAAATAACGCCTCCTTACCTGTACATCACATTTAACGAGTAAACAAAAAAAAAAGCAAAAAAAAAAAAGCAAAAAAAAAAGAAAAAAAAAAAAAAAAAAAAAAAAAAAATGCTATCAAGCAATCATTTAATTCAGTAAGCTTCAAATCAAAAGTTTTTATTGAAAATAGTATATTTACATATATAAATATGGACCATAAAAATAAAAAAGAACTGGATGCAGCGAGGTTCGAACTCGCGCCTGTTAACTTAACAGACTTGCATATTCATTATAAGTTTGTAATAGAGGGGAAGGTTCATGTATAACTGTTACCATACATATGTGTATGCTTATCACTAAGCCCTACATTTATTTGAGATGACGATATGTAGTGTCTTTTATATTTTAGGGGACAGGATAAACAGTTGTGCGTGTGTATACAGGTTCTTAATGATAACATAGCAGTTCTGCCGGTACTCTGTGTTGTAAACCCTAAAGCGCGCGAAAGCGCGTTTGTGTCATGTCACTTAATATTTCTTTTTTTTGTCCCTTGTTTGGAAATTAACCGCCGAAATATTTTTATACTATGGTGAACTCGTCTCCGATATTTCTTGCTATTTTGTAAAACTAGGTGCTATAAATGTTTAATTAACACAAAACCTTGATTGATTATTAGTTAAATGAACCAACCCCACTATAACTCATCCTGAAGCAAGCGCCTTAACCACTCGGCCATACACCCAAACTTTGATGGTTTACTTGTTGTAGTTTCATTTTTATTAAAAACTTGTGAAACGTGATTATTTCTTTTCTTATTTTTGTTTTTATTTTTTTTTATTTTTATTTTTATTCTTATTTTTATTTTTATTCTTATTCTTATTCTTATTCTTATTCTTATTCTTATTCTTATTCTTATTCTTATTCTTAGGATAATCAGTTACTTTTCTTACTTTTATTTTATTTTACTTTACTTTATTTTATTTTTTATTTTTATTTTTATTTTATCCTTCTCAAGTCTAATTGGACAGGTGATATGAAACTTAGCTATAGT
Organism: Saccharomycodes ludwigii; assembly: GCF_020623625.1. Taxonomy (NCBI): domain Eukaryota; kingdom Fungi; phylum Ascomycota; class Saccharomycetes; order Saccharomycodales; family Saccharomycodaceae; genus Saccharomycodes; species Saccharomycodes ludwigii. The sequence goes on from NC_060202.1 coordinate 788,123, forward strand.
TATAAATATAGCATTTTTCATATACATCTGAATAATAAATATCCCTAAGCACTATGTCAAATGTCCAACAATATTCACTACTAAAAAATGGCCTAAGTTGCTTTTGACATCCTAACGTGTAAGCACATTAATAACGTCAGTCCGAAAGCCATTTTAAAACTATCGCATAGAAATGCTCCGCGGCATTGTTAGGGTCTAATCTGTGTGAGTCGCTGATTTAAATCGCTTGCTGTTAAAATATAATGGTCTACCCGGCCATATTCCCCTTTCTCTTTTAAACGCGCACATACCCGGACATCAAAGATAAAAACGTTATTGGAATCCATTCTATCACTCTTATTATTAACTAGTATATTTTTGTTGGTCATTCATTTTTTTTTTTTTTCCTTTTTTTTTTTTTCCTTTTTTTTTTTTTTTTTAACTTCGTTTTACTTTTTACCTTAATTACTCCCCGCTCACGATTTCTTTATACTTAACAGTTGCCATTAGCAATGCTTACGTTTTTTTTTTTTTTTTCCCCTTTTTCTTCTTCTTCTTCCCTACTTGCCTTACCCTTCACCACCCTCAACGTTTCAACACTATCATTAAAAGCGTAAAACTATATTAATTGCTAACATTTTCAAAGTTTCTTTAATCCACTACCCATTCCGCCACAAGTATAGATTAATAGGAGAGAAATCATGCCTGGATATAGCTCCAACAATTATTCTAGTAAAAATGGTAAACCATCCACCTTCGATATTTGTGCTTTAGATGATCACTTACTATTTGAAGTATTTTCTCATTTGCAACAAAATGATAGACTAATTTTATGTTTAGTGAATAAAAGATTTAAAAAACTAGCGATGCAATTAATCTACAGGAGAATATATTTAAATGATTCCAATGTGGTTAGAAGTGAATATATGAACCTAGCAATTAATTGGACATTATTGTACATCCCTAAGTGTCTTAGTGAAGAAGAAAGCAGAAGGATCGCTAATTTGAAGTTACAAAAGTTAATATGGGCGTTTAGTGTAAATCCAAACGAAACATTACGTAACGTTGGCTGGATCAGAATAAATTGGGATTTAGACTCTGTGTTACAAAGAAAAATTGTAGAAATGTGTTGCAACGAGAGTCCCAAGTTATTTCGGCTAGAGAATGTTACTGATCCAAATTGCAATGAAACGATTGCGTATGGGAAATACTCTAGTAAGAATGTAACTAGTTTTGAAATGGCGCCCCCAAACTCCATGCCTGAAAGAAAAGTTGACCCAATGTATATACCAAACTTTATTAAATACATGAGTATGAGACTAACCACCCATATTAAGAGATTGACTTTATTTATTGATCCAGTGATACTTTTCACCAAATTGTATCCATTGAAAGATAATAAACTACAATTGACAGACTTAAAATTACATTGGAGGAGGGAGTTCTTTGATATCGATTACCATTTGCCCATACCCACCCCTAGATTAAGCGACTTTTTTGACAGTAGATCTTTGAGAATATTGACCGTTATATCTTGGAACGACGTGTTGTTGGAACGAGAGGACCAGATGTTGAAGGAAATTAGCGATTTCCACGAATTGGAAGATTTGTCGCTTATTTCTGTTCAACAGAAATCCTTTATACTATGTGAATTGTTTAGAGGTAACTTCCCACGTTTAAAAAGATTGAAGATGGATTTTCTAAATAATTTTATGCCTGATAACACTAGGATCGATGTTTTTTTAAGTATCATAAAATATTGTAAGAATTTGGAATTTTTAGATATAAAATTAGATGGTTACTATGATCAACCTATTATACAAAGGAACAATAGCCCAAGTGCAGATAACAACAGTACCAGAAGCCATACGAGCATCAGGTTAAGTTGTAATTGTCATTGTGAATCTTGCACTAATACATTAAAAAATGTTTTGATGGATAAATTACTTTATAAGGGCCAAGACGATATGTATATTAAAAGTTTTTTAGATCTGAAGGCAAAGGATATCTTTAGCATGATGCGATATTTTTCATTATTGCCTTATTCCAAAGCGTGTGACCAATATCCGAGTGTACGTACACAGCCTACAAGTTTAAAAGATTTTGTGGACACGATAAATAAAATAATTTTAGCATATAGAGCATCGAGGTATAATGAAGTTGAGAATGGCAGTAACAATAACGACAATATAGAAGACGAACTACTGTCATTGGGACGTATTTTATTGACAGAGAAAGATGTTATTGGATGCATTCATATGCTTATACATCATTATAAACGCACTTATAAAATTTTGTTGAATGCACTACCTCATTTGAGGTTTTTGGTTTTGAACGATATTCCTAGTTGTATTGTGGAAGAAGAGTACGGTTATTGTAAAAGAAGAAGAGTTGTGGAGCCTGTTTTTTATCATTATGGTTATAAAAGTAATTTATATGATGAGTAATATAAACGTGATATTTTTAGGAGCTATATAGTTTATTGTTATTAATGAGAAATTACTATCTGTTTGTTTATTTGTTTTAAGCCCTTGTACAATTGATGAATACATTATTTTACAAAAAATGACTAGTTATAGAGAGTAATTTTTTTTTTTCTTTTTTTTTTAGTTTTCTTTTCTTTTTTTTTTTTTTTTTTTTTTTTTTTATCTTTTTTTTGTCCCTCTATTTTTCGTTTCTTATTGTAAATTTGATATAAGACAGAACATAAACATTATACATATAGCACAAGCAACAACATTTTAATACGAGCTGACAAGTGAAAAAAAAAAAAATATGAAAAATAAATTTAAAGCTAGATTGATTGCATGGTATAATGAAGAGGATGATTGGGAACTTTTAAAATCAAGTTTATATTCCAAAAAAATTGATGAAATAGAACTTGCAATTAAAAAATTACAATTGTATAAAGCATTAAAACCATCTTTGTTGCCACACGCTATAGATATGACTGCTTGTTTAAGAGAGGCACAAATATTTGATTACAATCATACACATTATGCCTTTAACACAAATATGGAGAAAAATTTACCGACTACTGGAAAGGTTTCAGATTCTTCTACTAGCTTAACCACAAGTAACATAATTAAACATAATTATTCCATAATCTTGATCAGATTTGTTAATGGTTTGCTAGATCCAATACAAAAATCTAAATTTGCCATTCCATTGCTACAATTAGCAGCAGAGTTAAAATTGCCTACGTGGTTTGTTGAATTAAGACATCAATCCACACATGAGAGGAATTTACCTAGCCTGGAGATTTTAAGATTTGCCTGTGAACAATCGATTTTCTGGTTATGGAACAATTATTGGAATACTGTACCAGGTCAAAAAGTGGGTAATTTGGTAAGTGCTTTAAATGATGATGATGATGATGATGACGACGACGACGACGATGATGATAGTGACGGAGACAAGACCACGGAGAATGAATGGAATCAAAAATTTCGGGAAATAGTCAATTTGTATAAAGATATCTATCCATGGTTGAACAATATTGAGAATAAAAAATATTGGGACGCAAACTTTAGTAAAGGCATCAAACAATCCAAATTTACTGAGATTACTGATGGTAAAAGTGATAACAACCGTTCAACTGATAAAATAGTAGATTTAAAATTGAGTAAATTAGACCAATTAATCAGGAATATAAAACAATTATGGAATAAATATACTAATAAACGCCCAACTTTTATTGAGTTATTATTTAGTGAATTGCTGGATGAAAATGATGGTATATTACTAAGAATATGCTACCAAAAATTAAACAACTTTGACGTTCATTATTTTGATGGTATTATGAATTATAGCAACAACAATGACGACACATGTAATAAATTCATTAATATGATTGATTGTGAACAATTTATAAATCAATATAATAGAACCTGGCGAAGTAAAGTCCAAAATAGCGTACATTGTATTAAGAATGACACTGCGTTGATGTTGTTTGAAAAGATTAAGGGGAGACTGCCAAGAAACATGGTTAGAAGTTATCAGAGAAAATCACGTGGAAACGATAAAAACTATAGATTCACTAACTACATTAATTTTATAGGAGATCTAGATTCTTACAGAGTCGAAACCAATACGGAATCTTCCACCACTTTGATCGAAAAAAAAAGAACATCAGACAAGGTGGAAGATAGGGAAAAAGTGGCAGAAGAAGTCCAAAGCAGCCAGATAGCGAAAAAATTGGACTCTGTAGAAAACATACTGGCGGATATCAATAAATTAAAGAAGCAAAAGGTTGAGTTAAGGGATGATGAAAATAACAATAATGACATTGTTACTACCTTATATAGATGGGAACCTGCACAAGACTGGGAACCTAGACCGATTGGGATTTTATAAGTATAACTAAAGTACTGTTTATAACATATATAAACAAACCCTTGTAGAGTTAACAAAAGAAAATAATAGTATTTAAACTGCAATTCACAAGAACCTTCAAAAGCAAAGACAAAATCAAGAGCTTTAAGTTAAAAGACTTAAATAATAATAATAAAATCAGACATCCTAGGAAGGTCTCAATAAATTGAGCGGTCACTGAAAAAGTACTTCGAATGGGTTCGTTAGCGTACTCCTACCGTGGAAACTGCGAATGTAAGGAACCGAATTTTCATCATATTTATTATTATTATTGGATTAGACAAACTGCTTGAATATCACATCATTTAGTTTTCCTTATCACTTCTGCCCAACTTTATGAAAATGGAACGAGATTTCTCAAAATTCTACAAAAAATTTGTCGCATATTCATTTTCACCGCTACTTGCACGGTTATTGTGGTGATTGTAGAGATCATTATATCAGTAAATAATAAAGTAGAAAAAAAAAAAAAAGCTCAGAATATAAATAATTTAGATAAATTATCCTTTTTTGGCAAAAAGTCTCTGAAAATCATAATTACAATCCAACAATATGAAATACCATTAGAGTATAACTACGGTCCAATATGAGACATGGGGTGTTCAAAATACTTCCTGTCGTCATGGTCGAATCGGACTGGGAAAGAAGTGAGACCACTTTCAATCATAGCTATAAAAAAAAACCAATATAATAATCTCTATATTTTAACCGTGTAACACAATATAAATCAGTGTAAGCACAAGTAGAAATGAAAATAAAAAAAAACAAAGCATTCCTTTTCCACAAAGTTTTCAAACTTGAAAAAAAAAGGCAGAAGATAATAGTGAAATAAAAAAGAGAAAAAAAAAAAAAAGCAAAAGCCATGTGTAGAAAATATCAATAAATACATATAGATGTTAATGAAAAAAAAATCTCAGTAACATTAATTGCATTCACCCACACATGTGTTCATCTCTGCAACTACTGGCAGAAGACTTAGCCCTTATACTTTTTTGATCTTCTAATTGATTTGTTTAGTGATGAATAAAGATTTAATTTAATAGGATAATAATATTCAAGTAATTAAAAAAAAGTAACATGGATACAATTTGTATCTGTTTATATACGTTAAAAAGTTAAAAAAAATAAGACAGCGAATTTAAAAAAGAAAAGAAAAGAAAAGAAAAGAAAAGAAAAGAAAAGAAAAAAAAAAAGAAAAAAGTTTTTCATTTTAGTATTGAAATAAAATATAGGGCTTTTTTTTTTTTAATTTTTTTAAAAAAAACAAAAAAACATTCCGAGTATGAATTCCGATGGATTAAATATTATATATGGATTCGGACATGCCGATGCAAATAAAATATGCTTTATAACCCCGACAGCTATAAAAAAAAATATATAAAAAAAAAATAATTATTAACTTTTCTTTTTTTATTTTTTACTAAAATATAAACACTGAAAAAATTTTTTTTTTTTTTTTTTTTTTTTTTTATTAATTTATTCATTTATTCGCTTTAAACTAACTACACTATCTCGATAATATAATTGCTGAATCAACTTAACCAACTAATTCGTGTTTTAATTTCCCCCTCCTTTCCTTTCTTCCTCTCTTGAAAACTAAGAAAAAAAAAAAAAAAAAAATATAAGATTGACCGTTGGATAAAAACTTCTATACTGTAGAACGGAAAATAATACATACCATGACGAGTGTTCAAGCCACTAACACGTCCACTTTTAAAAATAAAAGTAAACACCTTTCTAAAGAATATATAAGTGATGCTGATAGTGATGATGAATATACTGGCCAGAATTATGCGGATAGAAAATATGAACCACCAAAGAATTATAAACAAGTCAAACATTTAAAGCTACTAGACAAAAACATGGAGCACGGTAAAAAGGAAATTTGGCTAATCAAAGCCCCAGTGGATTTGGACATTTCTAAATTGAAAAGCTTACCAATTGATTTCAATTTATCTACTGATGGTAATAATGTTGCTACTCATAACACTTCCATTGATATTGAGAACAATAACAATAATGCACTAAAAATTCGGTCGAATGATAGCAGCACCAATACATCATTTAAGATTAGGGAAGATTTGAGTCAAGAGGTGCAAAATACGTATCAATTATTAATTAGCAATAACTCGAAAACAGCATTTAAATTTGAAAATGGCAACACTTCTGGTACTAATAAGAAAAGTAAAAATAAAAGCAAGACAATTATCGATAAGTTTTTCACTATTACTGCTAGTTCCACCATCCCATCCATAGATTATAATAAAGTTAAAACAGCAAGATCTAATGTCGAACAAATTAAAGGATTAAAAATGGAACATTTTGCTACAGGGTATGATAGTAAAGATTACCTAGCAGAAGACAATACTGATATTAAAACTTCTACAAACAATACAGCCAAGAAACACAAGCATCATAAACACAGTAGTAGTAAAAAGGAACATCGTCATCATTCCCACAATGGTAAAGTTCATAAGGATAAATCAACAAGTAGCAGTCAAAAAAATTAAAAAAAAAAAAAAAAAAAAAAAGATTTATTTAGAAAGTAGAAGCATAATTATTATTATTTGTAGATTGTTTTTTTTTCTTATAAGTAGATGTATATTATTACCATTTGTTTACTTTGGCAGTGGGTAAAAGATTGGTTTCTAACAATTGTTAAATTTCTATTTTTTTTATTTTTTGATTAAAAAAGAAAAGAAAAAAAATGCCCTAGCGAAAATGTATCTACCTGCCTTTCATAGTTCCAGGTTTTGTACGGTGGTTTCTGTGTATTTTTTTTTCCTTTTTTGGTATAAATTCTTATAAAAAAAATAATTCAAAGTTTTTTCTATTTAACAGCAATTTTTTCAAGTCTTGTCTTTTGAAGTGTTTAGAACTTTTGATTTTGTTCAATCTTTAACCTTTTTCCTTTTCCTTTTCCTTTTCTTTTTATTATCACTTTCATTTCGCTTTCACTTCTCTCTTTAAAATACATATACACCAAGGGGGGAAAGAGAGGCAAAGTAGATAACAAAGGAAAAATAAGACACACAAGCAGATTGATAATATATATCAAGAAAAAAGGAAACAGGAAAGAAAATTAGAGGAAAAGGGATAAGAAAATTTTTTTTTTTAAAAAATGTTGTGATGATGTGTTTATTCTCATAAGATTTATTTATATAATTAAAAAGATAAAGACAAGGAAATAAATGAACTTAAACGTGTATTTGACAGACTGTGATTAGTTTTGCCAATATGAAAACAATATATAATAACTTCATGAATTATATCATGTGGTTTCTATTTTTATGTTGTTTTTTAAAAAAAACTAATAGCCTTTTGTTTTTGTTTATTTTTTATCCTTTAATTATTTTATTTATTTATTGAGTAAATTTTTTGATATCATTGTTGCAATGTCTTTTTTAACTTTTTTCATCTTTTTTTTTTTCTTTTTTTTTTATTGAGATGTTGTCAATTTTCTTGGTTTTATTTATTTCTTTATTTACACCTTTTTTTCCCAAAAATGCAGTTTGTCATATATTGAATTTTTTTTAGCCAGCTTTAAAACCATTGCTATTGGAGGTTGTAGTATATTATACTTTGCGATCCATGAAATAGTGATGACCTGAGGTCATGGTACATTTTTTTTTTTTTTTTATTTATTTATTTCAGCTTTTATTTCAATTTTCATTTCTTCCTTGTGGACATATTGATCCACTCATAATAATTGCTCTTATTCTTTCTTATAATTGAATTATAGATATATTTTTGTAAGAAAACAAAATTAAAGAAAAACTTATATAAAATTTAAAACCATTTGGGATTTTACATCTTTTTCTTTTGCACGAATGGAATCTAAGATCTCTCTTAAAACTTTGGTATCGTTTTCATTATTATTGTTGATATCCATATCTGATAGTAACTTTTCTAAACTGCTTAAAAATTTATACCTGACCACATAAGAGGGTTCATAAAGCGATGCTAATTTATGCTTATAGCTCAATTTAACAATTTTCCATAGGTTTGATTGTTTAACCATAATATTTGAACTACCACTCTTATTTAGCGCATTTAGAATATTTATAAACATGATTTGCTGATCATTTAATTCATTTTGATATATATTTTGCAAATATGTATTTCCCATGATTTTATTATATATTATGCTTGACTTTGTAGGAAATATTTGGAAAATACCAACCAATAATTCAATCTGTGCCTTATTGTTGACAATGCCATCATTGTTTAAACTAATGGTTTTCAATCTTGTTACTAAATAATTGTTGATTAAAATGTCCAAACCCTCCTGTTTATAACACAAAATCCACAGTAGATTTTTACTGAATTTGCTTAGTTGATTGTAATGTTCAAATAAAGATGCATCAAACAACGGACAAACGGCGGTAGTACCGGAATTTTTACTTTTGCTCAATTTGTAACTCAAATACAATTTGGTTTCTACTTTAATGGGTCGGAAGGCAGGATTGGTACCAGAAATACTAAACAACATATCTAATTCACTTAAACATTGATTAAATTTAGAAAAATTGGCGTGCGACAAAAATTTTCTAATGGTAAGCAGACTCATGTTTTCCTCTCTATTTAATAAGCAATAAGACACAAAATGGGTGTATAACTCCTCACTGGTACTATCTTTATTCAATAATACACTCTTCATAGATGGTGACAAGTGTTCTGTAGTACCGTTAAGGATGGTAGTGTTGTTATTAGCATTAGTGTTTATAGACTCATCTACTATTTTTTTCAATTGATTAATTAACATATTGTAATGTCTGTCATATTTGGTCGCCTTTAATTTATTTACGTTCGGTAATGCAGCATTTAACACAGAAACTAACCTATCAACATGTTGTGGCGATTTCATGGTATCACGATTCTCGATATAGCTGTTGGCAGAACTAATATTTGTGGTAGTACCGGCAGTGCCTCTTGCGACATCCCGTAGCAGTAGTGAAGTTGGGCTTTTATTATTGGTAATATATTTAATGGTAGATTGTAGTGAAGAGTTATCTATTTTTTGTTTGGTATTTATACCAACAGTAAGATTTCTAGCATTATCCTCATTCTTAGATAGCATTCTAGTGAGAATAGAAAACGATCTTTTTTTCACCATATTAAGCATAATATCGGTTGCGATGAAATTAACAGGATTGGTAATAGTGTTGGTCATAAGTAAATGATTTTTACTTGTTTTTATTTTTCAACTTTATTAATTTATTGACATAGTTAATAAAGGATAGGAATGTGAATAATAGACAATAGTAATGAATTATGGGAGAATTTGTAATATTTTATTTTACATTTGAGATTTCGTACATAGTGATTTTCATGTGTGTGTGTGTGTGTTTTTTTTTTCCTTTTTTGTTTGTTTGTTGCGAAAAGGCAATTAAAAAGATTACAAGTTAAGCTTTTAAGGGAAAGTTTTGAAATTTGGTGACTTTTACCTCCTCTTTTGCTTAATTTTTATTTTATTTTATTTTATTTTTTTGTGTCTTGTTTTAAAGGGCGGTTAAACTTGTTTTCTTTTTTGGTGATTATCATTTATTCCTCTCTCTATTACAAATAGCATTCTTTTCTTACCACTTAATACTACCTGTGTTCATACATACAATTTAAAGATAAACCATTATAAGGGAAAAGAAAAGGAAAACATATTCAATAATAGAAAACAATCGGTCAGAAATTAGCCATTAATTTATTAGTTTTTTTTTCTTGACCCCATATTTTCTCATAATCTGAAAAAAAAAAAAAAAAAAAAAAAAAAAAAAATAAATTCGTACAATAATCATCAAAGAACACAGAATAAAAAACATGTTCGGCGTTAATCGACCATCTACTCCTGATATTGTCAATGATTTAGAGGTACCTAAAGATTTAGCCTCTGCTTTAAGAAAGTCATGGGCTGCTTGTATGCATGATACTAATGATATCAATACTACGACAGACAAAATAAATAAAGAAAAGGAAATAGCTACGACTTTAAATAATAATGAAAATAATTATCATAGTGGAGAAGAAGAAGAAGAAGAAAAAGGAGAAAAAGAAGAAGAAAAAGAGGAAAAAAGAGAAAGGAAAGAAAAAGAAAATATTAATATCAGTAGTACTGACTACAAGAATAACGCTGCTTCAATTAGTAATACTGCCATTAACTCTAATAGTATTGGCAGTATGAACAAAATGAACTCATTTTATTTAGATAGAAGAAATTCTAACTTCAACGTTTATTACGATACACCGGTAAGTACTAAAAACATAAAAAGGCCGAGCATAATTAGTATTAATAGCAATGGAACAAATACAAGTGCCTCAAGTGATGGAAATAACACTGCTATGAACAATAAACAGCAACAAGATTTGTTATCTTTACTTGAAAGATTTAATTTTAACGGTGGGAACTCAATTACCAACAATGATAGTGCCACCAATAATACACTCAATAATAATAATATTAACTCTACTATGTCTAATAATAAAAATACTCACATTTATACAAAAAATAGTGACAATCTCGAGAGTAATAGTAAACAACCGTGCAATTTTGTTTTAAATGATGAAAATGAGTTGCTTTTAATGAAACAAATTATGAATCCAAGATCATCTTTCTCTTCGATATCAACGAATGAGCACACTATGAATCCTACCATCAATAACTTTACAGAAAATACCACCATTACCGCGAATAATGTGCCAGTTCTTTTGAAAAATAAACAATACAGACAGGGACACAACGAAACCGATGTTGGAAACGACATTATAATGCAGGATGAGGCAGAAAATTACACTATTGATGATAAAAATGCTAATAATTTATTTTTTATGAGTAGTATATGGGTAGTTAAATTCAGTCCAGAGTTGGTGAATAATATTATATCTATAAGTGAAATGCTATACCCTAAGAACTTACTATGCGTATTCACTGATCAGGATATTATTACGGATGATATTTTAAAGAAGACAGCAATGATACCAAATATGAGGTTCCAATTAATCTCGGCTACACCAATTGTCATAAAAAAAAACGAACCCAAAGACAATGTATACTTTAATAGGTATGATTTACATATGTTGTATTCGTTTTATTTGTACAATTACGATTTGGTTTATTATATTAATACCAATGGGAACCATGATCTCAGCAACATTCAAAGGCTATTTGAGTATTGTCAAGCTGGGGGTGGAAAAGTAGAAGATAATAACAAGAGTAATGCTATTAACATAGGGGGAAGAATAGATAATGAAAATTGTATTATCGAGTATTACAGTACTGATGGTGGTGATGGAATAATGGTTGTTAGACCAAACAAGGATATAGTGGCTTGCATTAATGAGTATCTAACTTGTTATGGTGACGATTATCATAAATTTGATCAATTGAAGAATATAGGTGGTTGGGATATTCTTCAAAATTTGTTTAAATATCAAATATTTGAAAAAAAGATTTGAGTAAAGAAACAATTTTTTTTTTTTTTTTTTCCTTTCTTTTCTTTTTTTTTTTTTCTTTTTTTTTTTTTTTTTTTTTTTTGAAACGCTCAAAATTTATCTATTAACTTTTGATAGTGTGTGAATTAGGCATTCTTAAGAATACGTGAGAAATTCATGAGGCGAAAAAAAAACCTTTAAAAAATATTTTTTTGAAGGAAAATTCTCATTTTTTTCCTAACAAATTTTTTTAGAATTACGCCCAAATTCTTTTTTTTTAACACGACCAAAAATATAACTTAAAAAGAAAGATACAAAAATGCGTAAAAAATTTCATTTTTTTGTATTTTGTTTATTTTAGTTTATATAATAATACATTTTAGTTATTCTACTAGAATCAAATTAAAATATAATTTTATACATTTAAAACTAAACAATAATTACATCAAATATTAATAACGAGCAAAACAATACTATAACAACAGCAAATCTTATGTACAACATATATTAAAATTATTACTATACAGATAAATTTGAAATTAAGTCTTGTTTAAAATTTGCACTAGTATAATCTACTAAAGAGTTAAACGCTTTCAATTTTAGTAGTTCGTTAACATTTGAATCTTTCCAGTTAACTTTATTTTCAGTAAAAACATACCTTGCAGAACTAAATGTTCTTTCACTGGCTATACTGGTAGCCGGACATGTCATAGCCCATTTTATCAAAAAATTAAATATGGGATTCTGGTATTTAAATGTTTTTAATACTTCCAGATCAGTTTGCAACTGAAGTTCAAAAAAGAGTTTAATATTGTCAATGTCCCTTCCATTCTCATTAACAATTTTACCCTTTTTAAACGCATATCCTTTTTTTCTAAAATTTTTTGTTAACAGGCTATTATAATATTGATTAACTGCTATTTTTTCAGATACTAAAGTTGAGTTGATAATTTTTCTTAATCCATTAAAAAAAACAACTTTATTTGAAACACCAGTATTATCATGGCTAATAGAAGCTTTGTTTTTACTATTAGTGGAAATGGGAAGATTAATGTTACTAGGAGAAGAGTAATTCAAATCAGAATTGGAATCAAGATTAGAAGTGGATCCAGAAGTGGAATTAGAGGTTAAACTTGAAATAGAATTAGAGGTTGAACTTGAAGTGGATTCAGAAGTTGAATTGGATTTAGGTTTAGAAGTTGAATTTGAAGTTGAATTTGAAGTAGAATTTGAAGTAGAATTTGAAGTAGAATTTGAAGTAGAATTTGAAGTAGAATTTGAAGTAGAATTTGAAGTAGAATTTGAAGTAGAATTTGAAGTAGAATTTGAAGTAGAATTTGAAGTAGAATTTGAAGTGGATCCAGAAGTAGAATCAGAGGTTGAACTCGAAGTAGATTTAGAAGTGGATTTAGAAGTGGATTCAGAAGTGGATTCAGAAGTAGAAGTAGATCCAGAAGTAGAAGTAGGATTAAAGATTGAGTTAGAAGTGGAGCTAGAAGTAGAATTAGAAGTTGAACCTGAAGTAGAAGTAGAAGTTGAATTAGGCGTGGATCCAGAGGTTGAATTAGAAGTAGAATTAGAAGTAGAATTAGAAGTAGATCCAGAAGTAGAATTAGAAGTTGAACCTGAAGTAGATTCAGAAGTTGAATTAGAAGTAGATCCAGAAGTAGAATTAGAAGCTGAATTTGAAGTAGATTCAGAAGTTGAATTAGAAGTAGATCCAGAAGTAGAAGTAGAAGCTGAATTTGAAGTAGATTCAGAAGTTGAATTAGAAGTAGATCCAGAAGTAGAAGTAGAAGCTGAATTTGAAGTGGAGGTAGAAGGGTTAGCACATTCAGATATAGGATTTGAATTCATAGGAATATAATTATCGCTTGTTCCATAAAAAAATTCTTTATAAATCGTTTCAAAATTTGAATTTATCGCATGCAAATTTTCAAAACTACTTTGATCAAAATTTTCACAAGTATTATTATTCATATCAACAATGTTATTATTAGTAAGTGCCGTACTATTAAAATTGGTATTGTTATTATCATCATCATCATTCCTATTAAATATTGAGACACGGTCCTCCAAATTTGAATTTATTTCACCCATTTCAGAAATCTTAAAAAAATCATTTAGTAATTTTACAATTATTTCCGATTCATTATCAGAATTACCAAATTCCAAATCAATAAATTTGTAACTCGTCGATCCAATTAAGGAAGTGGCAACTCTCAGCAAGTCATTGTTTTTATACTTACTAGAATATTTTCTAAACTGCGCTTTGAAATCTTTCTCCCAACTACTATGTAAAACTTTAATCTTTATTAATCTATCGGTGATAGGTTGTAAAAAATTTAACAAATTCATGAGCGAAACCATAATCAGAGGATAATGGGGTTCATTTTGAGAATAAAATAAAATTACGTTTTGCAATATACTGGTTATTTTAATCAATTCTTTCATAATTTGAAAATCTTTTTCTGTAAAAGCATCAGCCTTAATACCAATCGCTTTATATTCTGGGAGTAGTAAAACCTCCTCTAATTCAAGGGCTCTACTTAAAGCATCATGTAATGAATTCCATCTAACATGTATCCACTCTTTAAGTACTATCTCTCTTTTTAATTTTTGCATAACAATATTTTTAAACATGCGGGTATGTTTAGGTGATCTTTTAAAACAAGTGTGGTGTATATTTATTTTGTTTAAAACATCTAAAATACCATCTTTATCGCATTCTTCATCATCAAAAGTACATCCCACTTCACTATTTGCTAATATTTCAGGATCAATGCTCTCATATTCTTCCTTTTCATTAACTCCAAAATTATCTTGGTGATCCTCACTTTCTAGCTTTTTTTTTTTTTTTAAAGTTAAACCAAAAAAGGATTTTGTAAATAAAGAAATACAATGTAAAAAGCATCCATTATAATTGGTCTTGATAGCTGTAAAGTCATCATCCAAATGAGTGCAAATAAATTTACTTGATTTTATCGCAACAGCAGCATTATCAGATGTAAAACAAACAGAATTTTTGGATAAAAACTTATATTTCTTGACTATCTGTTTCCAACATTCAAAAACCGCTTGATGATCAAATTTTTTCTGTGGTAAAAAACCTAATAAAAACACCTTCATTTCATTAGCCTTGTTTAAAAAATGTGCATTAAATGCAATATAATGATTACCAGCCCTTGATGTCCAAGAATCATGACTTATTCCAATAAAATTATCTTCCACAATGTTCCTAATAAATTGTTGAATAAATCTATCAACATTAAAGTCAATGTTCCCATAGTTAAGATTAATATTAAATTCCTTATTTATGGGCTTGAATGATTTTAAAACCATTTTTTCATACTTTTCATTCACTTGTGCTACTAGAGTATGAAAAGATGTAGATTTACCCAGGTGCAAAACAGATAGATCGTTACAACCATTAGCAATTTCTTCCAATGCTAATTTGCCTATTAATCCACTATTTTCAAAGATAGTAACTGGTAAATTTGTCTTAACTAGTAATGTTGTTAATTTTTGCGATATAGGTTTAACAAATTCCTCATTTCTTTTCCTGGCTAGATAAGATGCCAGATATTCTTTATTATTAACTAAATGCACAAATTTAAGATGATTTGTTAAGGCGGAATTTGATGATCTTTTTCTTAAAGAACATTTGGTATTACACCCAGGATGTTTGCAGGTGAAATAAAACGGAGTTTCATTATCAGTTAACAATTCAGGTGCCAATTCTCTTTGTGGAGTTGGGGTGAAATGCGAATATGCCCATGTTTTCAATTTACTGTTTAGTGCCGGATGCTTTGGATGCAATTCTAAGGCTAGTAATTGCGATTCAGTTAACCCAACATATTCAAATCCAGTGGTTTGTTTTCGTCTTTTGTTACTGTTAACTAAGGCGGTGCTAGTGGTGGCAGCGGTATGAATGGTATTAGCAACATTGTTAGTATCGGTGTTGTTGACAGCACCATCAACAATGGTTTCTTCTAAATCATTCAAAGGAGCGGTACTAGCATTTGTAATAGCGACTGTTGTCTCAGATACACCTTCGTTGGTGGCATCAGGGTTTTGAAGTGTGTCATAATTTCTCTTAGACTGTGTAATGTTATTTTGAGACATGTCCATTGTATGCTTCTTCTCTAAACATGTTGCCTGTTGTATTAATAAATTTGTTACCTTTATTTATTTAAAAATTAGTATGACGAGAAAAATTAACGTTAAAACAAAAAAAAAAGTATTGAAAAAAGCTTGATATCAGATTTTTTTTTGTAGTGATAAGGCGCTTAAACTATTAATTATATGAACAAATTTATATGGAAAAAATGAGAAAATACGAGGTTTTGTGATAAAAAGTGAGGAAATACGAGGTTTTGTGATAAAAAATGAGGAAATACGAGGTTTCGCAATGAAAAATGAGGAAATACGAGGTTTTTTCATATATTTTGGTAAGGTTATCGTAGGCTGTCCGATAAGGGACTAGAAAGGATTACGGAATAAAGAATTGATCATATTTTACATACAATTTTTATTTGCGCTAAATATTATTTTATATATTCACGTGAACGCATTATTGGTCCACATACTCGCAAAATACGCATATTTGGACTATCGTTCTCGCTCTTTTTTTTTTTTTTTTTTTTTTTTTCGCTTGAGAATTTAAAATGAGAAATTGTTTTTTCCCGTTTTTTTTTTGAAAACCTTAAGAATGCCTATGTGTGAATAAGCAAGATTTACCGTGAATGGCTGACGATATATACATATATAAATATGTGTTTTCTATTTTTAAGGGTCGTAAAATACTTTCTCGCGTCCTGCGTATCTTTTTTTTTCTTCTTTCGTATCTATTTTTTTTTTTTTTTTTTTTTTTTTTTTTGGAAAAATTTTAGTCTCAATTGCCTTTAATATACAAACAGATACCATAAAAAAAAAAAGGCACAATAAACTAGAATAAAGTGAATTGCGTTAATACTAATGTCTACTACTGCATCACCCGATAATGTCGATAAATTGATTGCCAAGCTGCCTGAAATATTTAAGAAAAGTAATGGTTATACTGAATTGTTTGGATATGAATTAGATAAAAAAAACACACAGTATTATACAGAAGATATGACCAAGAAATTGCTAACTAAACTATTAAAAGCCTATAATAATGATATTAACGAAACGATTAATCATTTAATCAAAATTTTAAAATGGAGACAGAAATTTAATCCATTGAGTTGTGCCTTTAAAGAAAAGCATTCTGAAATTTTGGAAAAGGTTGGTATTATAACCAACTATAAGGATGGGACTGTTATCACTTGGAATTTATACGGGGAATTGTTGCAACATAAAGACAAAATTATGAACAGCGAAGATAATTTAAACAAGTTCATAAGATACAGAGTCGGATTGATGGAAAGAGGAATCAGACTATTGTTTGCGAATGATAGCAGCCAAGAATACATGACTCAAATACACGATTATAAAGGTGTTTCAATGTGGCGAATGGAAAGTAAAATGAGGAAAACGGTCAAAGATATTGTTTTCATTTTTGGTGAATATTATCCTGAGTTTTTGGACCGTAAGTTTTTTGTTAATGTACCAAGAACTTTAACTTGGGTTTACGATATTATTATTAAATTTGTTTCTAATGAAACTAAACAGAAATTTGTAGTATTAAACGATGCTAAAAGTTTAGGAAGATATATAAGTGATGTTCCTAATAAGACATATGGAGGTAAATCTGAATTAACTTTGACTCAGCAATGTGTTCCTGAATCAAAAATTAGACCTACTCCATATGCTTTAAGTTTATTTGAATATGAAATTATAAACGAAGTTGAATAACAAATCTATAAGCTTTTTTTCTTTTTTTTTTTTCCTTTTTTTCTTTTTTTTTTTTTTTTTAATTTAATTTTATGTGCATATCGTATAGAACAATTTATTTTGCTGAAACAAGAACAAAGGAATAGAGAGAAAAAAAAAAACAATTTAATATTAATATATAAATAAATAAATAAATAAATAAATAAATAATAGATTAATAAGATCACAAAAGACCTATCCTTTTCCACTCACTAACATCCAGCTGCTTCAACTTTCTTGGTGTTTTTAGCTTCGTATGAAAAACTTTGCATTGGCTCCAATCCCCACTTGCTTAACATAGCTTTATCTTCATCCCAACCAGTACACATAGTAGTCAACATTTTTTTACCGGTGAAAATGGCATTAACGCCACTTAAAAAACATAAAAATTGTTCATGTTCTTTCATGGTATAACGTCCAGCTGCCAATCTAATAATACTTTGAGGCATAGTTATTCTAGCAGTGGCAATGGTTTTCAATATATCATCAAATTGAAGTTTTTTAAAATTTTGAGGGTTTTCACTCATTTCTTTTTCTAAAAGAGTACCTTTGATAGCAATTAATCTATTGATAGGCAAAGATTCAGGGTGAGGTGACATAGTACTTAAGGTATACAAAAACCCAATATGATCTTCTTCAGATTCACCCAAACCCAAAATACCACCTGTACAAGCTTTAATTCCCGCATTTTGAACATTTTTAATGGTGCTCAATCTTTCATCATAAGTTCTTGTGCTTATGATTTTTTTATAGTGTTCTCTGCTTGTGTCAATATTATGGTTATAAGCTGTTAATCCACAATTGTGCAATTCTTTTGCTTGCTCTTCATTAACCATTCCCAAGGTGACACAAGTTTCTAAACCCATAGAGTTAACTTTAGAAATCATCTCGCTGATTCTTTTCAAACCATTCTTTCTACCTTTCATATCTCTCCAAGCAGCACCCATGCAAAACCGGGTGCTACCATTTAATTTAGCCTCTTTTGCTTCTTTTAGCACATCATCAATTGGAACTAAACGTGAAGCAGGGGTTAAATCTGGGTTATTGGTATATGACTGGGAACAGTATTTACAGTCTTCTGTGCAACCACCAGTCTTAATGTTCATTAAAGTACACAATTGTACCTTTGTTGGGTCATGCCATTTACGATGTTGTAATTGGGCATAATGGATCAGGTTTAACAATGGAGTATTGTAAATACGTCTTAATTGAGGCTTAGTCCACTTATTATATGGAGTGGATAAATTTAATGCAAATTCAACTGGATCTTGGCCGTTGGGCATTAAACTGGGATCTGTTGTACTGCTATCGTTATTATTGACAGTAGGTGGTACAATAGCAGCAGCAGCTGCTGCTGTGTTATAATTTAAAGAAGTTTTTGTAAAAGTTCTTTTCGACGTGGATAATAACGACAAAGTTTTATTGATGGTTCTTGCTCTGTTTAACATTTTTGTTTATTGGTTTATGCAGTTGGAAAAGATTAATTATTTTTGCAGTAGATGTGAGGAGGGAAGAAGAATTTAAAATTTAAATAATTTTATTCAAAAGGAAAACAGAAAGAAAAAAAAGAAAAAAGAAAAAAGCATTGAAATATAATCTGGCTTTATATATATCTATATACAGCTGTTTATGTATTATATAAATTTTTTTTTTTTTTTTTTTTTTCTCATTGATATTTGAAAATTTCAGATATATTTGTTTATTCATTCATTCATTCATTCATTCGTTAATTAAAAAGAAGGAAAATAATAAATTAATACATACAACAAAACAAAAGATTGTTCTTAGTAATGCCAGCACCAAATTAACTCGACTGGCACAGCACTTGCGTACTTAAACGGGGAAAAAAAAAAGAAAGAAAAAAAGAAAGAAAAACAAAAACAAAAACAAAAACAAAAAAAAAGTGCCAGAGTCATCGAAAAGTGACTAAAAATACTGACTTTTTTTTGTCTGTGTCGTGGAAAATTCCTTTCATTTGTTATTCAAACAAGCGGCGAACACTTAAAAAAAAAAATGGAAAAAAGGAAAAAAGACACCTGCTGCGATTTGATAGGTGTTAGCCACACCCACACCTCCATCTGTCAAATTCTATACAAATCTCATGCTAACTTTAATGCTACATACTCTTCTACTACACACCTATGAAAATACAACTAATAATAATAATAATCAATAAATAAACAATTTTTCACCAACATTTTAAGCCAATGATGATAAAGAAACAGGGGTCTTCAGATGAAGTGGTACATCAACAGAGAGTCGTTGCTTTGCAACAAATTCAGTGTTTGCATCAGTATTAAAATCAATTTCAACACGAACACAATAAAGTCTACCACATAAACAACTTTGAAACTCTGGTACCAAAGTGTATTTATTCGAATCCAAATAATCAAAGCTCACATCAAATTCAAAAGTATTATTGTTTCCGAGACCAACAATCTTAGCTTCTTTCCAATTCCTGTTTTTTTCCTGATTGATTTTAAAAATGTCATTTAGTATATGTATTTCTACATTCAAATCGGCTAAAGTTTCCAAATCACCTTTAGATACTTTCAAAATATCCTTGTATTTATCATCAAACTCATTTATTATCTGTTTGAGTTTATCTAAATAACTTCCCTCTTGTTTGAAACTGATCAGCATCAATGGATCCACATTGAAGTTAATTGGTGATAGAGAACAATAGTTAATAACCACTAGTTTGAAATCCACAGACTTTATCGTAATGGGAGAAGTTGGACACAATTTATTGTCAATAATAGTATTTTTTAAATATATTCCTAACTTTTGATTTATATGAACCATCGAACGTTGTTGTTCCAAACTATGATTAATTTTTCTCAATACAGAAGGTTCGTAATAAGAGACAGTATTACTATTGTTATTACCACTACTAGGATAAGTAACAGTCATGTGAATCATACCAGAATAATTGGTACTATTATTCACAATACAATATTTTAACGCATTACTATATTCAAAACTTTTATGTTCACCTTCAGAGAAATTAAGATTAGACATGCTATCATCTGTTTCACTGACGATAACAAATTTCAATTTGTTAAAAATATCATAGTAAGAATTACCTCCAAATTTTGCTGGAACACTATTACAAAGAGTTGTAATACTATTGTCAGAAACCAGACTGTCTGGAACGAACCTTAATTGATAAGATGATTCTTTTAAGATGCAAAATTCATTTCCGGAAGCAGCTAGCCCAATAAATTTAGAGTCAATACTATAATGAATGGAACAATTTGATGGGGCTAAATCATTAGTAATGACCGGCGAACCAAATCTGCTCAAATGACCAACACCAGTTTTGCTATTGACTTTTAATGGCAACAAACGATCACTTCTCCAGATGATCTTATCAACACCAAAACTCGGAGGAACCACCAAATGATTGTAGTTGTCCTGCGGACAATTAACATCTAGTAATTTATCAGGCACTTTGAACATAAAATGTTTCTTATACTTAACAGTTTTTCCCATAACACCCATTAAAGAATTGCTTGGCTTCAAACATCTATCTTTCGGCAGTCCCAGGATGCAACCATCTTTATCAATGGAATTTAACCCGTATTTATATCCTGATGTCAACTCCTCGTCAACTTCAGACCAACTAGCACTCATATCAACCATACGTAAAAATCTCTTGGTTGATTTCTTATTTAATTTTTTATCAAATACCCTATTATAACCTTCCAATGTTAAATAAAACATTTCAAAGGAAATGGGCGATTTAGACTTGTTTTCGATGATTACGTAACCAGTAATTAATTCATTAGAATGATACTCCTTCAAAATATCAGTATTATTAGGGGTACTATTAGGATGTCTATTATTTTCATCATTACTTGATGTGATATGAACAGTTATTTCAATTTGTGAGTTGATATTATTCATCGAATAAATTTTATCAACATTAATATTTTCCATCGGAGAAACAGAACAATTAGAATGGCGCAGACTACTACTACTGCCATTACTACTACTATTATTATTATTATTATTATTATTATTATCAGTAGTGGTAGTAATGGCAGTAATATTTCCATTACTTGACACAGTAGCATTAGAAATACAATTGGAATCATTTGAAGGTAATGAAACTATGGAAGCCTCATAGCTAGGTAAAAAAAACAAGTCTTGGTTATTGCTACTGTTGTTAGTGTTGTTTATTGTATTATTAATATTGGTGGTCATATCGATGGTATTTTCACCTGAATTACCTCTAGTTGGAATATGTCTATGTAATTCATTGTAGAATTGATAAGATGGTAAAATATCAACAACCCTTCTTTCAGTTTCAACAACAGCATTATTACTGCGAGTATCTTGTTGCTGTCGTTTTTCATTATTTTTTAATTTCAAATTAAGTTTTTTTTGTAAACCCTTAAATGACATATTTTTTTCTTTTTTCTTTTTAGTGGTAAACTAAATATTGGCAAGCAAAAGACCCTTACAAGATGACTCTTTGGCTAGTACATGATATTTTAAAGAAGAAAAAAAAAAAAAAAAAGAACTCATATTTAATGAAAATGGACAAGTTACCAGCTATAAATATCTTAAAAATAGGAGAAAGAGATCTCTTAATAAGAGAAATAGATCTCTTAATAGAAGGAAAAGACTTCTTGATAGAACGAAAATTACAAATTAAATTTATGACTCATCATGGCACCAGAGTAATGCGACGTATGTAATAAGCGCATGTCCACGGACATAGAATTGAATCAAGAGTTTTGGTAAGCTTAGCAAGGGAAAAACAAAACAAAACAAAAAAAAAAAAAAAAAAAAAAAAAGATTAATTTTTTGGTTTAAGCGAATAAGGGGCGAGAAAAGGGAATGGCAACTGGATGTTTGTGTAAATTTATACTAAAAAAAAAATAAAAATAAAAAGGAGAACAAAGGGATGGGGGCAAAGGGGGAGGCGTAGAAGGACAACGCAAACAAGGTCAGAAGGAAAGGAGAAACAATAATAATAATAATATATATATATATAATAATAATGTACTAGTAAAATATTCTCCAATACTACAAAAAATAAAAAACTATACTTAATATATATTGCTACCATCTTTAAAAGTCACAGCTAGCTTCCATCCAATACTGTGTTACCGTTACCGCCCGACAAGCTCAAGAGAAAGATTAATACAATTATACTTTCTCCATTAATATTCTACACAAAGAAAATAGAAATATGTTAGGTCCTAGTCTTCAAGAACAGAGTTATAATAATAATGATACCACAACAATAGTGATTAGGAAACAATGCATTTTATTATCGCCTGCCGAAGATATACAAGAAAACTACACTTTTAGACATTTGTTTGCCATGGTGGAGTGTAGTAGTAACGATGCCACATCTAATAGCGATGTATTAAACAATTACTATATAGAAGACATTGATGATGATCAACTAGGTGATCATGAAGAATATGTTACTACAACTGTATCCAACAATATAATAGTTGAGGAATTGAGTAGTGATTCTAGCGACATTAGTGATGCTTATGAACAATACGATGATGATGATGATGTCGATTACGAAATGAAGATGTTATGATATCGATAATGATAATATGCCCACTTGTTAATTTCTTTCCTTTTTTCAACGCTTTTTAAAAAGTTCCCGAGTATTTGTTTTTCGGTATATATTTCGCACATAGTTGTTACTTTTATTTTTAAATATATAAGTAAATAAATGAAATTTTATATTTTTTTTCTTCTTTGCAAAAATCAGTAATAATAATAATAATAATAATAATAAAAAAAAAAAAAAAAATTTTTTTTTCTTTTTCTCATAACTATCGTTTGCCATTTTTGTCTTTTACTGTTTTATTCATACATCCTCCTCTATAGTAACTCGAGCTTTGCCAGTACATACGATAAAAAAGATATTTTCATTTTTATAGACCAATAAAAAAAGAAAGAAAAAAAAAAAAAGGAACCCTTCCTTTGTTATAACAAGTAAAAAGCATAAATACAAGCGCAATAATGTCAGCTGACCACAGTAGAGATCCATGTCCTATAGTTATATTAAATGATTTTGGTGGTGCATTTGCAATGGGTGCAATCGGTGGTGTGTTATGGCACGGTATCAAAGGTTTTAGAAATTCACCTATGGGTGCTCGTTTACCAGGTGCTATAATGGCTGTTAAAGCAAGAGCACCGGTAGTTGGTGGTAACTTTGGTGTGTGGGGTGGTTTATTCAGTTCATTTGATTGTGCTGTTAAAGCTGTCAGGAAAAGAGAAGATCCATGGAATGCAGTCATTGCCGGTTTTTTCACTGGTGGCGCTTTAGCTATCAGAGGTGGTTGGAGACATGCTAGGAACGGTGCCATTACTTGTGCATTCTTATTAGGTTTGATCGAAGGTGTTGGTTTAATGTTTCAAAGATATGCTGCTGCTCAAGCTCAACCTGTAGCACCACCAATGCCAGCATAGATCTACATTTGTTTTATCCATGTACATATTTATATAAACATATATATATACATATATATCTTTTTTTCAGAGAAATAGAGGAGGAGGAAGTTGAAGGGAATACAAAAAAAATATGGTTTGCTTAGTATAAATTTTATTAAAATTTAATGAAAAACATAATTATTGTTGTGATGTTTTCTCAAAAAATGACAATAGTATTTCTGAGAATATATTTAAAGAAAACCATAAAAAAATACAAAATATTAATGATATCTTACTGCATTTCTTAACTTACATTTACAGATTATTCATGCAGTGATTGTATCATTGTATATATATATATATATATATATTGTTTTTGCTCTTTTAGTCTATCTTCCTAGATTCAAGTTATTAAATTTCGTTGAGGTGCTATCATACCTAGTATAATCCATATGATCATTGCCAATAGTCTTAATTTCAAAATCACCTACACCTGGAGGAAACCATTTACCACGGAAAGGTTGTTTGGTTATAAAAGGATGCTTTAAAGCTTGTTGTGGAGTATATCGTTCAAAAGGATTTAAATTCAAACATCCTTGCAAGAAATGTAATAAACATTCCCTTTCAACCATGGCTTCAGGCATCAAATTTGGTGGAATTTTGTCTATTCTATGTAATCTTATAATATCGGACAATATGGTGCTTTTGAAATATTTTTTCCCCTGTTTTTCCTTTGGATTATCCGGCGAATAATATTCAAGATTAAACTCTTCAACAGTCTTTAATATGTATTTGTTCATGCCGCTATTATTAATGTTGCTTTTATTATTATTATTATTATTATTATTATTATTATTATTATTATTAGTATTAGTATTATTATTATTATTATTATTATTATTATTATTATTATTATTATTATTATTATTATTATTAGTATTATTATTATTATTATTAGTAGTAGTAGTAGTAGTAGTAGTAGTGGTATTATTATTACTATTCAATGCATTTGGTACATAATTTGGATTAATTTTGAAAAACTTTAATGTATTTTTACCTCTATCCAACATCCACTTAGGGGGATATCCACGAGCTTCTACTATCCTGGTGATTTGGTTCAATTCGCTGCATCCAGGGAAGATCGGAATCCCCAAGTACAATTCGGCTACTATACATCCAACGCTCCACATGTCAATTCCTGTACTATAAGGTAATCCCAATAAAACTTCTGGTGCTCTATAAAATCTACTTTGGATATACGTATACACTGTTTGTGTTTCTTCACACGCACTCCCAAAATCAATAATTTTTAAATCTGGTTTGTCACTAGATATTAGCAATATATTCTCTGGTTTTAAATCACAGTGTATGATTTTATTATCTTTTAAAATAACTAAAGATTCCAAAATTTGTTTTGTGAAAATGGTAATCAATTGCAAGGATAATCCATGATACTTATTCTGTTTTAATAATTCATATAAATTATTACCTAATAATTCAAACACTAGACATAAATGGCCCTTGTCCATAAATGAATCTTTCATTTGTAAAAAATTGTTGGTGCTACCACTACATTTGTTATGTAAGATTTCCAAAATCTTACACTCCATGAAACTTGGGTTCAAATATTCTGGCCTTGATCTGATGATTTTAATTGCAACTATCTCCTTGGTTAATAAATTTTGACACTTCACAACTTGCCCGAATGTCCCCTGTCCTAAAATGTCCAAAACCAAATATTTTCTGGAAGCTAACTTCTTACCACTCATGGACCTAGAAGTGTTATATATGTTTTGATCAATTGAAGAGGTGGGTACATTGGTTGACCCATCACCCAATAAATCATTAACGTACAATATATAATCACTATTGCAATTATCCCATGGTGTTTGCGCATTAATCGGATCACTGGGTTTAGTTAGTACTCTCCTTGGGTTCTTTGACGTTTGATACCTAAAATCGGATGAGCATAATGAATACGTTGTAGTTAACGATGTTGTTAGTGCGTTTAAGGGAGACACTGTCTTCGAATGTAAAGAAGCACGCCTGTACAATGGAGTCGTGTTGATGTGTGGACAGAGATCGCTTACCGGCTTTAGTGTGGGGATAATTAATGTTGCCGGCGTTGCTAAAGTTGGAGAAATAGAGGAGGATGAAGTTGGCAGTACTGTATTTGTAGAATCTTTCAGAAGTTGCTTATATGGTGGGGCTAGCAAATTAGTTGGTGCAGTTGAAGGTGGTGGTACTAAAAACCCTTGCTGCTGCTGCTGCTGAATAGAGAATCTTCTTAAAGATTGATAGTTTCTATTATTATTATTATTATTGTTGTTGTTGTTGTTGATGTTTAAAGAAGCATTAGTAGCATCTGCAGCAACTCCAGATTGGGAAGGATGTTGCTGTGGTGGTAGATAAGTACCTGCAACAGATTGTCTCCTAAAATTTTGTACAGGATTAGTAGTAAAATTGAAATGAAAATTCAGGCCGTTGTTATTTACATTGTTTATATCTGAACTTTGAAAATTAAAATTATTAAACGGATTTTGCGAGGTGTTGTAAGAATCAATATTGACATTAGTGTTGTTAAGATTATTACCTGATGCAAAACCTGCAACAGATGTGGCACCAGCTACAGAATAAGGACCTGAAGATACAAATTGTATATTGCTTCCGTTTCCTAGATAATTATTCTGATACAAATATGGATCTGGACCTGCTGCTCTAGTAGGTGGCACAATTAAACTGGATTTTCTTCTATGGCCATATTTTGTATCATCATCTGTATCGATATCTGTTGCTTGCATTTGCTGCAATTGCAAGTCTTGATTTTCTTGTTCCTTCTCCTTTTCCTCCTCTTCCCCTTCTTCTTCTTCTTCATTGATTGTAGTAGTCGTATTATTTATGTTGTTTGTGAATACGTTTGATGAATTATTGGAATAATCCCACGGATTCCGAAAAGTATGTTGTTGTTGTTGCCTATGATTGTTATTAGTGATATTGTCAATATTGGTATTTTTCATACTTTAGGAATAATATATAAAATGATATATGTATTGGCGATTTATACAATTTACCTTTAGGAAATTTCTGTGAATGGAAGGAGGGAGTAATGTAAATTGTATGTATGTATTTGAGTTTAATCAGTTTGTTTCGCTATGCTTTACTTTACTTTACTTTACTTTATATTGTTGTTATTGGTGATAATATATATTTCCCCTTGTTTGTACTAGATTTAGTAATTTTAATTTAATGTTATATATATATATTTTAATATTTTTTTAATTTTTAATTTTTTAATTTTTGGACTTACAAGAGTTTGTTTTAAAATTCATAATGGTGTAAAAAGTTCCCTCTTTATGGGGATTATTTGTGAGATAATAAGAAATAAGAAAAAAACAAACAATGTTAATTATGAATGTTTAATTTCCCTATTTTTAGTCATTTATAAATTGCAAACAGCCCACAGTTTACAAATCTCGGTAAATTCCACCGGTCTTTAAAAGTTGCTATTCTTCCAGGGGGAATATTTCTTTTACCCTGCTTTTTTACCCTGCTTTTCTTTCTTTTTCTTTCTTTCTTTTTCTTTCTTTCTCTTTCTTTCTTTCTCTCTCCCTTTCTTTCTCTCTCTCTCTCTCTCTCTCTCTCTCTCTCTCCCTTTCTTTCTCTCCCCTTCAACTCATAAAATTGGTCTATATCAACGAACGGCAGATTATTCAACCATTCCGGAACACCCATTTCGGCCTTGGTAAAAGTAGCCCCACCTTTATCACATCCACCATTAAGCCGACTTTAACAGAATAATTGGTTCGGACTATTTCCCAACAACGCCAAAATATCTTGACCGGAAAGCATGTTGATATAAATCAAATCCGAGAAATTAAATCCAAAAAGAAGAGAAAAAGAAAGAAAAGAAAGAAAGAAAAAAAAAAACGAAAATAAAAATAAAACGAAAAGCGGATATGTTCCTTTTATTTTCTTCAAACATAATCATTAAAAAAAAAAAAAAATTAACAACAACTACAACAACAAGATTTAAAAACTCAATCGTATCCTAAAAAATAAAAGCAACATGAATATTTCAACCTCTACATTTTTAACAAAAAGACGCGGCTTAAAACGTTTGGACGAAGAACAAGAAGAAAACGCTGCAACCTTACAATTAGGTGATGAATTCCAATTACAACAACTAAACCATCAGGGCGAAGAAGAAGAACTAGTTGCTCTAAGTTTAAGCGAAGCCAGATTAGTAATCAGAGAATCATTACAAGAACGTAAAAGGTTATTTCAAAAATGGTATCATAACGACACTGGTGTCAAGGCAGAAGTTTCCGGTGTGGAAGAAGAAGAACACAACTCTAGTGATCTTCAGAAAAATGAAGATATAGAATTGTTTAATAATCAACAAAGTGTAGAAGAAGAACTAGCCAACATTGACAGGGTATTAGAGGCAACAACCCCATTTCAAGGCACTAACAGTAGCAGTAATAAATCAAACGATAATGAAAAAAGCCGTGGTGTAGCAGCAACCAATAACCAGGCTTTGAAACAGACTTTGGTATATTTAGCTAATTTTAGTAGGTTTAGAGACCCAGAAACTGTTACTGCTGTAGCACAATTACTAAGAAGTATAACTTCTGAATTACATCCATTCGAAATAGCACAATTGGGTTCGCTATCTTGTGAAGATGCAGATGAAGCAAAAACTTTGATTCCAAGCTTAAATAACAAGATTAGTGATGAAGAGTTGGAAAGAATATTGAAGGAATTGAGTAATTTAGAAACATTGTATTAATTTTCACAAAGCATTTATTATATATATTGCTATAAGATAAAATAAAATTTTGTATACTACAACATACATATAGTACATATATTATATAATTCGTACTCTTGCGATCAAATATTAAGAATGAATGGAAAGTTTCGCTTGTCCCTCTTTCTATTTCAAAAATATGTGAATTTCTTGCCCCCACCATGCTTCCACCATCTCATTAAACAACTATTTGGCTGGATATCTATATTTTTTAAATGGGTTGGGTCGCAAATACATTTTTGTTGCAATCTTATATTTTCACTATTGGGACAAGTGCCAAACGGCGCATGATAATAACCAATTGTGTCAAAATGAACAATTTCCTCCTCATTTAATAGCATAAGTGCTCCAATTGTATGAATAGGAGCATCTCCCCATCGCTCATAATAAAACCCACCAGTATTATCCAAATAGGCAACA
This sequence comes from Saccharomycodes ludwigii, assembly GCF_020623625.1. Taxonomy (NCBI): domain Eukaryota; kingdom Fungi; phylum Ascomycota; class Saccharomycetes; order Saccharomycodales; family Saccharomycodaceae; genus Saccharomycodes; species Saccharomycodes ludwigii. The sequence continues at coordinate 817,395 of NC_060202.1, forward strand.
AAGTTATTATATTTTTCAGATCTATAAAAAGATAAGGACCCGACTTCAAAATTGGACCAAAAATGACATAAATTATAATCACTGTTTGAGGCTACTACCGGCCTATATTTCCCTGCAATGCCACTATCTGTTATAAAATCCCAACAATTTCCCAATTTGCAACCGTCATTTATTTCCCCCTCTATAAAATTCTCCACAGTCTCCCATAGCGTTGGAATCGTATCCTCGTATTCATACATCGAAATAACGAATCCATATTTGGCATTTTTCTTGTATAAATACTCAAATGGATCCATGTGAAAGTCACAAAAATATTCAACATTTGGCTCAGCTCTCATATAATACTCATACTCCAGCATTGCTGGGTGTTTATAAAATTTCATGCTTTGGAATCTGCACATATTTCTATAAGATAAAACACCTCCATACAAAACACCTCTCTTCTCCATGCTTTCCATGTTAAGGTTAACCGCTGTCATGTTTAAACCATTTTTATCAGAAGTGTTAGCTACTGGTGGATTCCAATGTGTCTTGGGAATGATCCCATATTTGATTTTGCCAGATGAGACAAATGATGAGGTTGACCTTATGAAACTTAAAGTGAATGGTTCGTCATTAAGGAAAACCCAATCATACCTGTGATTTTTATTAAACCTATCCTCTAATGCTCTTATTGTTTTGAGTGCACCATCAACTTCCCAATTTCTTACCAACATAAGTATAGTACAATTCGGCGCATTTCTTGAACTGGTCTTATATGGCGGCTTATATATTGTATATGTGAAAAAAGAAATATCTATTCCTTCAATTGTATCATTTCCTTCATCAGTTAACCCAGCTAATAAAGGTGAATAATAATAGTCTTGGATCATTTTTAAGTAATCTTCCAAATCTGTATTGAAATTGTTATATTCATTGGCAAAAGTGGTGGCAGTAGCATTAGAAAATATTTCTTTAAAAGTACTTTGTGTGATTGGATCATCGATGTAGTAAAAATCATGTTTGATATATGTATTTGTACTTATTTTAATTTTATTTGGATTAATTTTCCCAAAGTTTCTTAATGAATCATATTTGTGTAACACCGCGAATGATTTTTGTTTGTATATAATTTCAAGTTGATTAATTCTTATATTGCTATTTATTATTTTATACGATATTTGAAATAAATAGATAAATAGGACAGTGGCTGTTATAAATAATGGGAGTGTCTTGAACATATATAAACTATTTATTTGTTTATTTGTTTAATCCTTCTTTTAATTTTTACAAAGAAAAAGGGACGGAAAGGTGGGAAGAGATTGTGTTTATTTTCTTAAGTTCCCCTCTCCTCTTTCCGTTACATTTAGATAATTGAGTTAAGCTCATAAATAAGTTATGGTGTAATGAATCTTAGCGGAAAAGCTTGAATACTACAATGAAAAAAAAAAATAAATAAATAAATAAATAAAAATATTCAGTTTTAATGTTAAAGGTTTTCCCGAACTCATTTTCTAAGCCGAGAAACTAAATAAGCCGAAAAAAAAAATATATAATAATAATAATAATATCAAATGGGCAAACTAATGCTATTAGCTGTTTTTAAATACATATTAGAATCATGTGCACTAACATTTTTGATTAGATTATTCTCCACATATTCAATCACATCTTGGATATTATATTTAATTTCATCTGTTGTATGCTTTTTAATATTACCAACATTGATGCTTAAACAGATACAATCATTATTTTTACTTGTATCATCTTTATTAGTAGTTTTTTTATTCGGATTAATTTTGGCATCCAAGAGAGCTTCTTTATTTTTAAGTTTTTTGATTTCATTCTTTCTTTCTTGAATACCGGATGGTAAAATATAAAATGTATTTTTTAAAACGCTCTTCATCTGGGTGTATATATACTTTGGATCAATAATCTCTTGTTTGGCTATTTGGAATTTACTCAATTTGTTGGCGCTACTGTGATGCCTTGAAGTCAAAGTTTTGCCCTTTTTTAATGAGGCCTTTGCGTGACTGGCAACTCCACGAGTAAATTTAATTGTAAATGGAACCTTTTTATGATGATTATAAAAAGTACTGCCCAATATCTTCGGTAATAAATGCACTACACGATGATCACACATTACTACATCGTGAGCCTTAAATAAAGCGTTCAAATCACCCTTTTTCAACTTCTTTAATTTTTGTACTGAAATGATTTTTCCAAAAATTTCAGTCTCTGAATCTTCAACCTCATTATTACTAGCACCATTGATGTTCTTATTTTTGGTATTGGCTGTGTTTAAGTCTATAATTTCTTTGCCCATATTCATTCTGGAGTCACTTAATCCCTTAGGCTTATAATTCTTACTGACACTTTTCAATTTTTTACTCTGCCTCCAAGAAATATCGTTGTTTGCGACTTTCCCTCGTTGGTTTTGTTCGTTACTACTAATTGGAGGCAAATATTCATCTAAAACCCTTAATTTCTCGGTATATACACTAACTGGATCTTTAGTAATCATTAGTATTTTCACATCTCTGATATTTTTAATCATTTTACTATGTTTTAATGGAATAATTATCGGGATGTTGCTAAAACAATTAAAATTGGATACATTTGATATCGGTGATTTTATATTATTGTAATCAATATTTAATATCAAATGAACTATTTCATCATTCAATAAATTTCCATCTTGTGAACAACGATGTCTCAATGATTCAATGGCCTTTATTGAAGATGCTTCGTTGAAAATAGTATTAGAAGTAGTTTTCATAATCTAAATGCAATCTAGAAGTTTAGCAACTGATTGATGGATTGATCAAAAAAAAAAAAAAATAAAATAAAACAAAAGATAATGCTTTAATTGTTATCGCACTTGTTTATTCTTTGGTTATATCTTTGCTTTCCCGTTTTTTTTTTTTTTTTTTTTTTTTTTTTTTTTTTTTTTTTTTTTGAATAGCATTTCGATAGTTAATATTTTAATAGTTTATACGTAAAATGTCAAAAAATTGTGTATTGCCTATAGAAAGAAAAAAAAAAAAAATTAAAAATAAAAAAAAAGAAATGTTCATTTGTACAATTTTATGTTCATAATTTTTTTTTTTTCTTTTTTTTTTTTTATAAAACCTTAAATAGCCCAAAGATAAATATAATAGCAATTCCAGTTTAATTATAAATTTAACCATTCATTTAATAATCAACTAAAAAAAAAGTATTATATATTTATATATTAAAAAAAAAAAAAAAAAAAAAAAAGAGACATCCCTTTCCTCCCCTGTAAATACTAATGATATTAAGTACAAACCAATTAGGCTTCGGCCTTGGTAGAAGCAAATAATTCAGCAATGTTGGCTGGCATTTCTTCAATTTGAGTAGAATAAAATCTTTCCAATTCTGTCAAAGCGGCAACATCTTTATTGGTGATAAAGTTGATAGCAATACCCTTTCTACCAAAACGACCACCTCTACCAATTCTGTGAATGTAGTTTTCCTTGTTATTTGGCAAGTCATAATTAATGACTAAAGAAACTTGTTGAACATCAATACCTCTGGCCAACAAATCGGTGGAGATCAAAATTCTAGAAGAACCAGTTCTGAATTCTTGCATAATAACATCTCTTTGTTGTTGTGGTAAATCAGAGTAGATAGCAGAAACAGTGAAATCATCAGCAGTTAATCTGGCGGCTAATTCTTCAACCTTTCTTCTGGTGTTACAGAAAATAACAGCTTGAGTAACGGAAATGGAATCGTACAAATCAGATAAACAATCGTATTTGTATTCTTCTTCTTCAACGTTGACGAAAAATTGTTTGATACCTTCCAAGGTCAATTCATCCTTTTTAACCAAGATTCTAATTGGGTTTCTCATAAACTTGGTGGTAACCTCCAAAACATCCATTGGCATAGTGGCAGATAACAAGACGACTTGAGCTTCTGATGGCAAAAAGGTGAAAATTTGGTAGATTTGATCTTTAAAACCAGAAGACAACATTTCATCGGCTTCATCCAAGATAAACATCTTCATACTATCGGTTTTCAAGTGTCTTCTACTAATCATATCAAAAACACGACCTGGGGTACCAACAATAACTTGGGCACCACTTTCAAAACCTTCAACAACCTCTTGGTGACTGGTACCACCAATACATGGGTGAACCTTGACACCAGTCATGTTACTAGCTAAAGCAGAAACAACTTTTTCAATTTGCAAAGCTAATTCTCTGGTTGGAGCCAAAATCAAAGCTTGTGGAGCTTTAACGTCAGGATCAATTCTTTGCAAACAACCAATAGAAAAGGTGGCGGTTTTACCAGTACCAGATTGGGCTTGTGCTAAAACATCGTGACCTTCAGAAATTGGCAAAATGGCACGTTGTTGAATAGCAGATGGATCGGTGAAACCTAAAGCGTAGATACCTCTCAACAACTCGCTCTTTAGGTTCATATCATCAAATTTGTAGACAACTTTGTCATAGTTGGTTTCAATTTGGTTAGCATCAACTTCAGTAATACCATCGGCAGACATCTTTGTATGTGTATAAGTATATTATATGCGATGTTTCTTTTTCTTGGTTTTTTTTTTTTTTTTTTTTTTTTTATTTAAAAAAAACAAGAAGAAAAAAGGAAGTTTTGATAGGTTAAGAGAAAAAGAAAAGAGCAGACAAAAACTGTTAAAACGACAGTAGAAACAAAAGGGTTATAAGTATAGTAGAATTAGTTGAACAAAAAAGAGAAAAGAGAAAAGAAAAAAGAAAGAAAAAATTTTATTTTTATTTTTTTATTTTTTTATTTTTTTATTTTTCCCCTTCTTTTTTTCTGTTGTAAAAATGCAAATTATAACAATCTTAAAAAAAAACAATTCCACTGCTTTCTTCTCCCCTCTCTCTCGCTTTTCACTATCTTTTTCTCTGCATGCTTTTTTCACGTTTCTTTTTTATTTTTGTTATGTTTTAAAAGTGAGAGGCAAAGGGGAAATATTACCTTGTTTAATTGGAAAAAGAAAAGAAAAAAAGAAAAGAAAAAAAGAAAAGAAAAAACTACTTCTTATGGGCGGGTAAATTAACTACAATCAAACTTAAATTAATCTTGTAGACAAACAAGATTCAAAAACTAGCCAACCATTTTAAAAAATAAAAATAAATTAAAAATAAATTAAAAAAAAAAATAGAATAAATTTGAGCTTCTTCACTTCCCACCCCCTAATATAAACACCATTTAACGCAAATGAATAGATAATAGCAATAAGAATATATCATGTATTCCAAATAACTTTGTTTTTCCAAAAAATTTATAAAATCAGCAACTACTAAATTAAAATATTATAATATCTATGGAAGACAACTAAAATACACTAAATTCAAAACTTTCTACTTGGTGGCCTAGGATAGTCCTTATAGAATTCCCAAGGAAATTTAAATAATGTGGACTTTTTATGTGCGACATTCCCTTTTTCGGAACTTTCATCTTTTGTGTCATAGCAATCATTGTTAACATCCTGGCTATGGTCAACGCTAACTGTGCGATCACTTTGTTGTTCTTTTTCATTCCTCTTTTCCTTGGAAACCCCATCACCTTTCTTTTCAGTACTTTGATCATAATCACTGTTAGTTCTAGGTTTACTTTTCTGTTGTTTTTGGGTAATCTCCCCCTTGATACCCTGATCTACCTCAATGGTTTTTGTTAATCTATCTTGTTGACTTTCATCAACACTTAGACTTCCAAGCTTTTCGATATAAGGGTATTCAAGCAATTCAGGGTAAATGTAATTATTGTAAATATAAAGCCATTTGTTGTAATATTCTTTTAAATACGGAATAGTATTGCATTCATTGATGTTCCTGCTCAAAGAATCAGTGACAGTCCACGGTTTAGTGATAAAATGTACTATTTTAATTTGATCGTGGAAGAATCTCAAACATACCGGTGCTTCATAACCATTAAGGTTGCAAGTATTTTGATTGTTCATAATCATTACGTTATATGTATAAGGCAGCTTTTTCCAATTATGTGAAGATAAAGTATCTTCGCCCTTAGAAATACTAGTTTGCTTGCGAAATATCGGATTAAAAAATTGATTTAATAACCCCTGATCTGATCCATCTATCGAATAATTTTTATAAGCAAATGCTTTTAGTTTCTTAAAGGTTTCAACGGATGGTTTAAATATGAAAACACCAGAATTAAACATATCTGGCCATGTTGTGTCTGGCGAAGCCACAATATCGGAAAATGATAATCCCTCCGCACTACTAGAAGTCCCATTACTGCGTAAAACATCAATTACAGGTTCTAATTGTAATGGTAAAGTGTCACAATCCAAATACAAAGCGATATCATAGCGTTCCAATATTTCCCACAACTGTATCTTATACTGTATTGAATGGATGATCCATTTTTTATCCAAATCAAAATGGTATTCTTTACAATTTTCATAATTTAGCGCAGTGTTCTTATCATCTTCATACGCTATGTGATCACTTAATTCTACAACTTTAGAATAATATTTCAATAGTAAATTACGTTCCTTTTCGCACTTGTTCGCTTTGTCAAATAAATATTTGTACAAATCAGGATTCACTAATATAATAGTATTAATATTTTCATTCCCATTATCAGATGTCTTGTTTAAAGACGGGGATAATGATAATAGCTTATTCAATTGATAGCCTAAGACTAATGCACTTTTAAAGTAGTTATTCTCCTTTAATATCGTATCAAATGGCGGATAAATATATAAGATTGTACAAATACAAATTGATGTTTCCATCATTTATTATAGATCTGGTTGTTTTAGCGTTTATTTCGATATCTTGGTTTATTTTACTGCCTTTCTTTTTTTTTTTTTTTTTTTTTTTTTCCATTTTTCAATCCTCTCTTTTAAATTTAAAAGTTGAACTTGTTTTAAAGAAAAAAGTAAAAAAGTAAAAAGATTATGAATTAAAGTTTGATCTTTAATTTTACTGGAAATGAGTGCTACATACAAATGTGGAGAGACAAAAAGACCCATTTTTTTTTCCTTGTTTGCTAGATCCAAAAAAAGATAAAAAATAAATCAGAAATCTCAATATCAATAACAATGCAGCAAATAAAGATAACATAGCACAAAAAGATAACACAATGCCCGTCTACTCATTAACAAAAATTAAATATAATCATCAGATAAAAAAGGGCGTTGTCCCAATAAATAAAAAAAAGCCGAAATAAATCACAAGATGTCACACAAATACAACAATAATAGTGACATAGTACCACTTATAACAGAGTTAAAAGTAAAAAATTAATCTTGTTAAAGAAAAAAAATAAAAGAAAAAATGATATATAGAAAGATAATATCAATAAAAAAAGAAAAAAGAAATACACACTGATACTAAAATATATTAAAAATATTGTTTTTTTTTTCATATTCCTAATAACTAAATATTCAGCGATATTTTCTTGTAAACTTTTTCTCTTTACAAATATATATACATATATATATATATACTAAAAAAAAATACATTTCTAGTTTTTTATCTTTCCTTAACGGGAGTAAGACCAGACATTTTTTAATAAACCATCAGTTTGAGCTAATCTGTTCAAAGAGTCATCAGCTTCACCTCTGGATCTAACGTAACCGGATAAAGCATAAGTGATGTATTCACCTGGGATAGCACGACCTTCTTCATCAACCTTGGCAATGTTGATTTGAACAGAAGCATGGTCCTTGGCCTTAATAATTCTGTTGGTAGCAGAACATTTTCTTGGAATGTATAATTCGACCTGTAATAATAAAAATTAATAAGATAAATTAAATTGCTTGTTAGTAAATATTATTCTTCTTCCAATATATAATTTTTTTTTTTTTTCTGATAATTGAGGTAAAAAACAAAAAATAACTTTCCTATATTACATGACAAGCTAAAAAAAACTCAGGCAATGTAAATTAGTCTAAAGACAGTCACTCAAAATGTGCTAAACATGAATTTATTTCGGATTCCTAAAACATGGTATTCAACCCTAATAAAAGGCCAACACGAAACCATTTAATTAACTAAATAGTTTAATATCTATGATGATCTCAAAGATAAAGCTCTATTTTTCCCTTTTCCTTTAACTCCAACAAATCTTTATCAACTATTTACATAAATAGTATCCCCGTTAACGAGCTCTAAACCACATTATAATAGCAAGATTAAAAATTAATGATCGCTAAAGTTACAGATACTTTCCAAGTTGACTATTCCCCAACTAAACATTCTGCTAAATTTACAATCTAAGTAGTAAAAGCCAGGCTACTTTTCTTGTAGTACATTGTCTTCTTCACTTGCATGCTTGCTCATATTTTTTGTCCATTTTAAACAAATTTCTCTCCCTTCATGTTTCACTAAAACGTCTCTGTTCATATTATTATTATTATTATTATTCTCCTTTTTCTTTTTCTTCTAAAAGTATCCATTGCTGGAGTTTGCTTAATGTTAAGTTTCATTTTTGCTTACGACCTCTTTCATTCTATTAAAAAAAAAAAAAAAAAGTTATTAAAACCCCCATGATGTTTGCTATTAAAATTGACATACTAATTGACCCTTTTCGTTTTCCATGGTGATAGTTTCTGAATATGTGTTATATGTGGAGTTCTTGTTAATTTCTATAAAAATTAAGTTACAAGTAATCCAAAAGAAGGGCTGTAATGATAAAGAAAGTTCCAAAAAAAAAAAGGAACCAAAGCTGAATTTGCTTTCATACAAGAGTTTACTCGAATGAATAGAATGTTCGAAAGATAAATAGAGAGCGGTTAGAGGGCAGAAAGAGAAAGAGAAAGAAAAAAAAAAAAAAAAAAAAAAAAAAATTATCACCGTCTATCTGCTTGTGTTTTAAACTACCAAATACCATTAAAAATACAAAAACTTAGAAAGATAGAGCAACAATGCTCTTTTAAAAATTAAAGAAGTTGAAAGAATTCTTAACCATATGCGAGATGAAATTATTAGCCTAGGAATATACAAAGCTAAATCACCTTTTCGGCAGAAAAATAACAAGTGAATTTTAGGAATAAAAAAAAAAGTTGCTACTTGTTTACATATTGAATAAAAAAAAATATTTTGCCCATGCCATATAATATATAATTTATATATATTTTTATATATTAATATCAAAACAAAGTAAAAAAAAAAATAATTTAATTTTAAAATTTAAAAGTAATTAAAAGGTACGGATGTAATGCCACAAATCTTTTTTTTTTTTTTTTTTTTTTTGAAATCTTTGGTTTAAAAAAATAAATCTCTCAGAATTAAATGCATTTCTAACATTACCAAGTAGAAAAAAAAAAAAAAAAAGAAAAATCCATCCAAACAACTGATATCTTTTGTTTTTACATATTAAAAAAAAAAAAAAAAAAAAAAAATTTAAACTAAAGTCTACTTAAAACACATACACCTTCAACATGATGAGTTTGAGGGAAAAAATCAAACCCTCTGATACTTTCCACCTTATACTTGCATCCATTTTCAGTTTCTGTCAAAAAGTATTGAACATCTCTTGCTTGAGAATGAACATTGCAAGATATATAAACTATCTTGGCGGGATTATATGCTGCCAATTGTCTTAAAAATATCTCATCGCAGCCTTTACGAGGTGGATCTAATATAACACTTGTGAAATCACTTGGTGTATCAATACTTTCAAAAATGCATTCTGCTTTTCCTAATAGAAAGGTACAATTCTTAATGGAGTTTCTTTCCGCATTTTTAGAAGCCATTTTGACACTATCAGCCGAAACTTCAACACCAATAACCTTTTCAACATCTTGCGAACAAGATATACTAAATAAACCAGATCCACAGTACGCGTCAACCAAGTATCTTGCCTCTGTTTCCTGTACATTTGGAATCATCAAGTTTTGCTTCACATAATCAATAACAAGAGGTAGGATTGAATCATTGTTTTGAAAAAATTCATTCGCTACAAATTTAAAAGTTAGTCCGTTAATATATTCCGACACAACTTGTTTAGTGTCGGTAACACAAGTTTTAACCAATTTTTTATCGGCACTCACATCCTCCTCAATGTAACTAATTTTAGTATCCTCATTTCTGGACCCTTCTGTAAGCTCTCGTTGAATATCTTCTTCAGTAGCATTTTTGTTTAATACATTGGTATTTTCTCTCAACAAAATAGTACCACCCTTTCTATAGTTTACATAATCATCTTTAAACGCTCTTCTTTCGTTGGTTAATCCAATATTCAAAATTTTAGTGCCTATAGAACACTCCTCGATATCAATGACATGTCTTGTGGTTTCCACAAAGCCCTCAGTTTTCCTCCATTCCGGCTTGCCCCTACATCCAAACCCCAATGCTAATTTAGGAAGTTTTTCTAATTCACCCCTTTTAACCATCTTGAGATATCTTCGTGGTAAATCAAAATGTGGAGTTAACTTGGTCCTATAATTGAACTGTAATGGTGAGCCAACAGTATCGCCGACTTCTGGTAATAGGTGAAAAATTTCTGGTGCAAAATATTTATAGGCATTTTCTACTGTTTTACGTTTAACTCTTAGCTGTTCATCATAATCCATCATTTGGTATTGGCATCCAGAGCAAGACCCAAAATACTTTTTACACGTAATTCTTTCGTCATTTCTCTTTAAACTAGGAGTTGTTATTTCTAGCAAATCAGCTTGTACATATCTATTTAAAGTTTTGAAAAGTCTGGCTTTAACAACATCCCCAGGGATACTAAATGGAATAATAACTACTTGCTTGTGTGTTTTGTCTAGTGGATGATCAACAATAGCCATCCCTTCACCGCTCGAAGTTAATCTTAAAACACGAACGTTTTCTTCGACACGATGGTATTGACTTATAAGTTCTTCATTATCCTTGTTATTCATCACATATGCTACATCGTTGAGTATCGAGTCCGATGTTAAGTTTTCCGCCCTGATTAAGGAAGTAATCTCTTTATCTAATACACCTATTGGCCCTGTAGCATCTATCTTCGGCTTTTTGTATTGCCCATTGTTCACTTTCACAGCTCTCTTGTATTTTTTTTTATCGATATGTGGTTCATCCTTATTCTGTGGTGTTAATGATCTTTTTAAAGAGTTGTCTCCATTTTTTTCTTCGTTCGCAACTTCCACCGTAATCTTTGGCTTTGAAGTAGCCTCTAGTGTTGTCATTCTTTTTATCAAAAATAAATTCGTTAAGGATCTACTGTTACTATATTCTGCAAAATTAAAATTTTGCGTAAGTATCTTTGAGTATCTTTTTTTCTGTTTTAATGAGTTAGAAATAAGTATTGATGATCTATGGAACAACGGTGATAAATAATTTCTGAAAGTGTTTAGGATCATGTAAAACAAATTTACTTTTTAAAAAAAAACAAAAAAAAAAAGGACTTTTCTTTTTTTCGTTTTATCTTTCCTAGTCTTATAATATAGCGAGTTGGTTAAAAATTAAACTTTGTCAGATATTGAATAACATTTAAGTTTCAAAATCTACTACATACATGTTATATATAAAAAAAAAAAAAGAAAAGAAAAAGGAAAAGTGCTTTTCTTTTTTTGTTTTAAATTTTTGTCTTTTCCCGATGAATATCAATGATTTTTTTTTTTTTTTTTTTCAGTTTCGATAAATAAGTATGACACCATCAAAAAAAATATATTTTAATTGTTGGCTAAGAATTAATAATAATAACACTTGGAAAAATAAATTATTCTTCCCTCCCCCTCCCATGTATTTATTGTAGATACAATATTAAAAAAAAAAAGCATACATTAGTTATTAATTATTAAATAAAATATTGAGGTATTAATTGTATACTTTAACCAAAAAAAAAAAAAAAAAAAAAAAAAAAAAAAAAAAAAAAAATCGAAGGGAATAGAAACCAGTTTCATGTACATCTACATATATTATTATCACTAATACTATTATTATAGTCTTCACAAAATAACACATTTGATTTTACGAGGTTTTTTTCTACCTGTTGAACTAGATTTTGGTTTATCATCGTTATTATCTTTACCAACTGTAAAAAGAGTTCTGCTCTTGCTATTATTATTATCATTGGATGAGTTTTTTTGTTTCCTTTCGTTTTCCTGATCAACTCTTAACTCGTCATATAAAACGGTAGAAATCGCCGTATTAAAAATTTCCTCGATATTATACCCACTTTTAGCACTGCATTGCAAATGTACAAAAACGTTTGCAAATTCCTTATTCTTAACCATTTGTTCTACCTTTAATGGGTCAACAAATGCATCAGAGTATTTGTCAGAATATCTATCGCTCTTTAATCCAACTAATATTATGGGTGTTCTTGGACAGAAATGAACAACTTCTGGAATCCATAGCTCTCTTACGTTTTCAAAAGACGTCTTGTTATCTGCAGAATAACAAACTAGTAGAATATCCACATCAGAATAACTTAATGGTCTTAACCTGTTGTACTCTTCTTGCCCTGCAGTATCCCAAAGTGCTAGTTCAATATTGTATTTGTCTTTGTAAGTTATATTCGTTACATAGTTATCGAAAACAGTTGGTACGTAGTCAGCATCTGTTGGAAAACGACCACTTGTGTAAGTTATTAGCAAGCATGTTTTCCCCACTGCGCCATCTCCAACCACAACAATTTTAACATGGTGTGTTGGTTTTTTCTGTGCTAGTTTAACAGCCTTATTATGGCCCTCATCGTTTATTGTGTTGCCATCTTGATCTAATGGAGAGGATGTTGTTGGTTTAGAAAAACTTGGCACTGTTGATAAAGTACGATTAAATTCTACCGGTAATCTGTTGGAAGTTGTTGAAGTGGTTATTACAGATTGCATTGTGGATGCGCGTGATCTTCCGCTCTCTTCCAAGTAATCATTAGATATGTTATTATTTCTTTTAGGGGAAACATTTAAAATATTTTTCATATTTTTATTCATTTTTAATTATTTTTTTTTTCTTTTATGATTTGTTAATTTAGAAATGAATACCAATTGACGAGGGAAGAAATATATATATATATATATGTATGTATCCGATTTGATTATAAAAGATTTGTTTTGTTTTGGTACAAATTGTCTTGTTAATGTCTAAAGAGATAAAATATGTATGTAAATATAAATATAGTTTGTTGCTTACGTTATCTCAGATTTCTGTCGGATAATTTGCAAAAAGTATTTGAGGCTAGGTTCTTTGTGGAGATAAACATAATTTTATCCCGCTATGTAAGATATTATTATGAGCCTTATGTGTTACAAACAAAACTAAATAAAAAAAAACTAAATAAAAAAAACTAAATAAAAAAAATTAAAAAAAAATTAGCCATTTATTAAACACGCGTTTTCTGTGCCACATTTTGTTTATTTTGGCGGCTACCAGATCATTCGTGAAAAGTGATATCTTTGTTTCACGATAGTTTTTATTATTACCAAAAAAAAAAGGCTAACAATTTCCCAATTAGTACATAAAGTAAACAGTCCAAATATCAAAAATAATCAAAAAGAAAAAGATGCGTACATGGATGTACAGATGTTGCTGTTTATAATATTTTAATAGAATGAATATAATTAGTATTACTAAGCCTGATAATTTACTTAATGAAAACTTCTTTGTTTACAAAATCTTTCTATTCCATTCATCTCAATATCCTTCTTCCTTTCCTTTCCTTTCCCGCTGTACCAAATCCGAAACAAATCTCATTGAAAAAAAAAACTTTCTACTTTCTCACACTTGTAAAAGCTAACAAACCAATTTTAACTAGCATTAACAACAATCAACTATTTAATTATTTATATATACAAAAATAATTCTTTGAAAACATCCCCCCCCCCAAACACACACACATTTAAAGGCACACTTATAAAGGTTTTTACATACTGGCTTTATAGGATCTCCAAAAAAACATGGAAAAAATCCCTAATATCTTTAATGAATGTACTAATTACCTACACAGTGTCTTAACGCTATACAAATTAAATGATTTAACTCTACAAAAATTTGAAAAAACTTATCATGAATTAATTACCGATTTTATTGAAAACCTTGACGCCAAGCTTATTTATGTGCAAAGGGGAACTCATCAACTAAGCATATCGAATAGTAATCATCAAACTGAAAAAGATATCACTTGTGTGATTATTAAAAACCAAAATATGTTTTCCGAGAATATCCCCATAGCATTTCAATTAAATATAATTAATATACCCGAATCTCAGCCATTTGAAACTTTAAAATCTATAATCAATCTTGGCATTGGTTCTTTAGTTGAGAGCATCTATACCACCAACATATCCACAACCCTACTAGCAACATCAAACCAAAATATTAAAAAAGAAAACGATAAACGGATAATTGTCAAAAAAAAACTCAAGGATTTGTCACTAACTCTTTCCAATATTTCAAATGATATGAACATTCCCTCTTTTGACACAACATCGCATGAAAAAATTAAACGATTATTAGAAGAAGCCCCACAGTGCAGTAAACATAATTTTTCTGAATATTTACCATTAGACTCTTTGTTAAATGATTCAACCTTTTTAAACGAATTGCAAAAAATAGCAAATTCCTGGATTTTATCTATCAATAAAGTCATAGCAATTATAGAGACACATTTGAGACCAGATTTTATAGAAGATTCCGTCACATCAGAGGTTAGTTTTTGGAAATCGGCCCAGTCATCATTAATGAAACTGCACACAAGTTTGGAAACATCGAATCATGTCTTGATTACATTTGACATCTTATCCAAAGCCAAAAGGACAGTTGTGATTAACGCCAATGATTTAAATACCAGCTTGGAAGTTACTCATTATTTGGAACTAGTGGAAAATTTAAACACTTTTTTTTCCGCCACATTCCCCTTATTAGATTTTTCCACTTGTGAAAAATTTGAGGATTTAAATAATTGCTGCAACAAATTAGAAAAAGCCTTTAAAAAATTTAGAAATCTTTCCGTCGAATATCCAATTCCTAAGATGATCCAGTTCGTGAATATGTGTTCGATTGAGTTTATCACCATTTTGTCATCCAGTTGCCTGCCGAGTGTAAAGACCATGTTGGAACAAGATGACAGCATGTTTAGCGAAGTTATGGATAAAAAATGCAAAGAAACTTTGTCTGGATGGAATGATGTAATTCAATTCACCAAGTCTGTGTTAAGGGAATTAATTAGGAAAAGACAGCTTACGATTAAATTTTCAAGTTTGACCGAAATGAACCAATCATCTATGGATTTTAAAGATCGTTTAACATATATCGTTGATTTAAGAACATCGTTGCAAGAAAATATCTTATTACTACAAGATTTTAAATCCAATGAATTTCTGGAAAGTTTAATGGCTATCTATGACAACAACATTTCTGAAAATATACCGGATGATGCACATATAATGGATCTTCCTA
Source organism: Saccharomycodes ludwigii (assembly GCF_020623625.1). Classification (NCBI taxonomy): domain Eukaryota; kingdom Fungi; phylum Ascomycota; class Saccharomycetes; order Saccharomycodales; family Saccharomycodaceae; genus Saccharomycodes; species Saccharomycodes ludwigii. The sequence goes on from NC_060202.1 coordinate 832,745, forward strand.
CAAAGACTCTTCAAAAAACGCTAATGATTTATAAAAGCGAATTAAATATCGTGTTAGATAAAGTCAGGTTATTTATTCAAGATGAAATTTTGCGAAGCGTTGCTTCAAAATCCCCAGACGATCAAGTGTTTGCCATTTTGCAAAAATATAAAAGTTTTAACTTACAAGAAATATTAACGGATAATATTAGAAATACCTTATTGCTCAAGTTAGAAAGTAAAATAAAAGTTTTGTGTAAATTGGATAAAATAGATTACAATGAATTAAATATAACCATGGATATACCAGTGATTTATAGTAAATTGATTTGGAATAGACAAACTAAAAAAAGACTACATATTCTATTTGACAATTGTGAATTAATCTTGGGAAATGGTTGGCAGAGTACATTGCAGGGATCCCATTTATATCAGCCATATTTAATGGTTAAAGATCAGTTGGATGAAAACAAAATATACCAAACATGGCTGAATAATATTGAGGTTGCAGTTACTAATCAGGTTTTTTCTGTAAGAAGCGCAATATTTAAAGTAGTCAAGGGCCCCTTTAATACTTATGAATTGCTAGTTAATTTTAACTATAACCTTTTACACATATTTAAGGAAGTTCGCAATCTTTTACGTCTAGGCTTTGATATACCATCTAACGTTCTCAAGGCAGCAAATATTCTTAGATCTATTCATCCTTTTGCACTGAAATTACAAAACACCATCCAGGTTTTCGTATTGATTTGTAAGAAACAACTGATCGAAAAGGATTTGACCACTATATTGCTCGTACCTGATATTAAGGATATATTTGATATTCTTAAAAAATCCATAAATTGCACTTGGGACACATTACCATTATTCAATGAAGAGATTATTTCGGATGACAATAATTTAATAGGCATAGTATCCACAAAAACAGAGGACTTATTACAGAAATGTCGTACATTGAATAAATTCAAGCTAAAATTAACACATTTTTTAGGCCTATTGCTTGCCGTTGACCTAACAAACAACTCCAACCTGACTAGTATTATGTTTAATATTAAGTCTTTAGTGAAAAAATTAGTTATTCAAGATTTTAGCAATATCAATTTATTTTTGGAAAATTTAAATCGTGCCATCTTTGATAATTTGCAAAAAAATTTAAAAGCATTTTTGGAAGATGAAAAGCTTACATCAAGTATTCACCATATTTACGTCAAAGAACAGAAACTGCTTGTAACACCCCCTGTAGAGCATATTTTGGAAGGATGGCTAACAAAATTAAATTTGATCTTATTTAATGTTTCTAATTTAACCAAAGTTACAAAAGATCAAAGTGCAGTACATTATTTCGATAATGTTTTATTTTTACTTGAGCCATCTATTGTTATCTATTTTGATAGGGTTTTCTCTCTATTCGACGAGGCCAAGAATTATTGGAATACATGGCACGAGTTGTCTTTCTTATGGAACAATAGAGAAAATGAAATACTAAATGAAATCACTTTAAAAAATTGTTACGAATTATTAGCTGGATTGTTACAACATAGAAAAGTTTTTGATACAATTGAAACCAATTTTAAGTGTGGTGACATCATCGTATTCGAATATGAACAAGCACAGGTTAGAGTAAATGATAAGTTTGACCAGTGGCAAACTTTTGTATCCGAGAAATTGCAACATCTTTATAACTTATACGCTCGAGAAGAAAGGGCTTTTTTATTAAAATCAATAGCTACATTGGAAAAGACAAAAGTTAATATTTCCAGCATTTTTCAACTGAGCAAGTTACTAGCATTCTTAAATGATTTAAAAACCAAAAAAGAAGAATGTAATCAGAGAATAGCACTTTTAAAAAAAGTTGAACAGTTATTAAAATGTTCACATTGGATTTTTGATGATGATTTTATATATGTTATTCAATTGGAGAATGATTTTGTTTCCCTATACGATATGCTTTCGCTTAAAGATAATATTTTAGAAGAAAATAAAATGACGATTATCAATCTCTTTGAATCCAAATCAAAGGGGTTGACCCTTGAAATTGAAGAACTCTACAAAAATTGGAATCAAAATAAGCCCATTGGAGTGGATGAAGATTCAAAATCTGCACTAAAAATTTTAGCTCATTTTGAAGATGCTTCGAGTAAGTTATTCAATTCTGTAGTCATGGTGGAAAGCAGTTCAAAAACATTTTCACTACCCATTTCAATAAATGTTAACTGTATATATAGTTTGAATGAAGAATTGCAAAATATGAAAACCGTGTGGACTGTAATTGATCATATGTGTAAGACACTTGATAATTTATTAAAACTATCGTGGAAGGGGGTAGATATGCTTGAAATTAATACCAAGTTGTCCCAAATGACTGATTTGTCCGGTAAAGCAACAAGCAAAATTTTACAATACCATATTTATCAAAGCATTTTAGATAAAATTGGTACATTACAAGAAAACCTTCAATTTCTGTCGGAATTAAAGGATGCACCCATCAAGCCTCGACATTGGAAACAATTGCTACCAGCTGTGGAGGAACGTTTGATTGAAAGTGAAACTTTTACATTAAATGATATACTAAGTACTTCAATTACTAAAGCAACAGTTACCACCATAATAAGCAAAGCACAAGCAGAAATGATTTTGGAAGAATCTTTAAGTGAGATTGAAACACATTGGAAAGAACAAACGTTTGAAGTTTTGAATAAGAATGATTTATTGTTTTTAAAGAACTGGAAACACATTATTGAGCTATGTAATGAAGATATCGACACTTTGAACTCTATGAAAGCTTCTATTTACTATAAAATATTTGAAACAGATGCTACTGATTGGGAACATAAATTAGCCAGCTTGAAAGAAATATTTAGTTACTGGATCGAAGCTCAAAGTTCATGGGCTTATTTAGAAGGACTTTTAATTGAGAATAAAGATATCAAGAAAACACTTCCCTTTGAATCATCAAAATTTATGGGCGTTACTGTGGAATTCAAAGCATTTGTTTCAAAAGTGATTAATTATCACCATGTCATTGATATTTTGGCAGTGGAAAACTGTTCTCAATTTTTTAAAAGAGTGTGTCATTCTTTATCCAAAGTGAAAAAATCGCTGAACGAATTTTTAGATTGCCAAAGAGCTTTGTTTCCCAGATTTTACTTTGTTGGTAACGAAGACTTGCTACATATAATTGGTTCCGGTTCGAACCTATATCAAATTTCAAAATATATTGGTAAAATGTTTTCAAGTATTCGTAGTATAATATTTGAAAACAGCATAATCGTGGGGTTCGATTCTATTGATGGTGAAGTAGTTACTTTTTTACACGCTCTTGATGTTGCGGAAAGACCCATCCATATTTGGATGAAAGATTTTGCTGATCAAATAAAATCTACTTTGTTTGGTTTGTTAAAGAAACATTTCAATATAAATTTTAATAACATATCGACCAATTTAGTTTCCCGAATTCCGTTTCAGATTTTACTACTGATTTCTCAAATTAATTTTACTGAAAAGTTTGGAAAATTAAGAGAAAATTCATTTAAAGATGCGACAGTGCTTTTGATTGAAATAAAATCTATAATTTCACATTTAAATTTATTGAGCGCAACTTCAGAAAAAATTACAAGAAAAAAATTGGAAGGGTTAATCATTGAGTTTATTCACTTTAAAAACACTTTGGAATCGCTCAATAGCAATAATACAAAACTAACCTGGAATAATTTTCAGAAATTTTACTTAAAATCTGACAGGGTTGAAATCGTGCAGAATGAGATTGCTTATGCATATGGCTTTGAATATATTGGTATTCCAGAGAGATTAGTATACACTCCATTGCTTAACACTTGTTTTATATCGTTCTTGACCGCTTTGAAACAGGGTTTAGGGAGCTCTCCTTTTGGTCCTGCTGGTACGGGTAAGACCGAAACCATTAAAGCTCTTGGTCAAAATATGGGAAAGATGGTAGTTGTTTTTAATTGTGACGAGGTATTTGATTATCAATCAATGAATCGTTTATTATCTGGTGTTTCTAGAATTGGTGCCTGGGGTTGTTTTGATGAATTTAATAGGCTAGATGAAAAAATTTTAAGTGCTATCTCTTCAGATATTGAGACTATTCAGAATTGTATAAATTCAAAAAAAACCCCCAATTCGACTATTCAAAAAGGCATTAAAATACATAATGATACGGCCATTTTTATTACGATGAATCCACACTATTCTGACAGGGTTACTTTGCCAGAAAATTTAAAGAAAATGTTTCGTGCATTTTCTATGGAAAGTGCTGATATTGTTGTTATTCTTGAGGTGCTTTTGACAATTCTAGGGATCACCAACTCTTTCAACATTTCGATAAGAATACATGAATTTTTCACTCTTTTAAAGACAAAATTGTCTTCTCAATACCACTATAATTTTGGCTTGCGTACCTTGAAATCTATAATAAGGAAGTGCAGTCAACTGAAATCAACGGGTATCAAACTTGACGAAAATCTTCTATTACAGTGCATTTCACAACAAGTTGAACCAATTTTAATTAATAGCGATTTATGTATATTCAAAGAACTTTTTACCCACGTATTTGGTGATTTTGCTATTCCTATGTTTGATGCAAATATAGAAGGGAAATTTGAAGCTAATCTAGTATCTAAAGGGTATGTTCCCTCATTGAATTTGTTAACCAAATGTAAAGAGTTTTGGAATATGCTATCTTCTAATCAGGCTATTATTCTTAACGGGGAAGCAGGATGTGGGAAAACAACAATTTGGGAAACTGTTAAAAGTACTTTTGAAGAAGTTGAAAAAACAACAATAGCAGCACATATTATTGATACCAAAACTTTAACCAAAGAGGAATTGTATGGTTCATTGGATAGTGTTACTTTCGAATGGACTGATGGGATATTCACCAATATATTAAGAAAAATTAATGATCCTGATCTGCCTTCTTTTGACAAGCATAATTGGATTATATTTGATAGTGATCTGGATCCTACTTATGTTGAAACACTAAATAGTGTTTTGGATGATAACAAAGTTTTCACTTTACCTAACGGGGAGCGTCTAAATATACCTGAAACATTGAGTATTATTTTTGAGATAGATAATATCAACCACGCTACGCAAGCTACTATCAGTAGATGTAATGTTATTTGGGTTTCTGATTATTTGGTCACTTTGCATGAATTATTCTCATCAAAATTGAAAAAAATTACAGAGCCATACAAAACGACTAATCCAAAGGAGGTGTCGTATTTCAAAGACTGTATTTTGACTAAATTATTTACATTACCCATTTTTAATAATGTTTGTGTTCAATACAAAAAGTTACAGCACATAATGGGGGAAAGTGGAATAAGAAACGTGTCAACGTTATGTGTTATGTGTGGATTTATTTTGGAGGACCTAATTAGAAAAGAAATTAAACAACCAGTGTTTGAAATATACATTAAAAGAAGATTTCTATTATGTATACTTTGGTCATTTTCAGGAGATTGCTCTTTAAAAGACAGATTTGCCTTTTCAAAATATCTAGTTCAAGAATTCAATGAAACTGGACTTGATGACAACAATATGCTCGATTACACGGTCTCTCCGGTCGATGGTAGTTTTACCCTAATCGATGTCCCACAAACTGATATAGGACCTGAATATATTAATAGGACAGATTTGGTCATTCCGACTATAGACACCATTCGACATGAAAATCTAGTCTACCGATTTCTGAACTCTGGGAAATCATTTATTTTATGTGGTCCACCTGGCTCTGGTAAAACAATGTCCATTTACAACTCGTTAAAAAAATTGACCAACTTGGAGATAATAGCTATGAATTTTTCAAAAGATATAACAATTAAACAGTTTTTAGTGACAATCGAGCAATACTGTAATTATAATACAACTGCTGATGGATACATTTTATTGCCCAAATCCTTTGGCAAGAAATTGGTGGTTTTTTGTGATGAAATTAACTTACCAAAGATTGATCAATACCGGTCGCAGCCATTGATTCTATTCCTCAGAGAATTGATTGAAAAGGGTGGTTTTTGGAATAGCAAATTGAAATCTTGGGTTCAATTGCAAAATATTAGTGTTATAGGCGCCTGCAATCCACCAGAAGATGTTGGTAGGAATGAGTTGGCTCCGAGATTTCTAAGACACCTTTCTGTTTTTATGGTGGATTACCCTAGCAAAACGTCTTTATACCAGATCTATTCCACTTTTTACAGATCAATATTTAAAAGTATTCCAGGATTTGGCGATTATTCCAAGGAATTAACACAAGCCTCGATTGACATTTATCTGGCATGCAAAGAGGAATTTACCATAGCTAAGCATGCACACTACATTTTCTCCCCAAGAGAGTTAACCAGATGGGTCAAAGGCATGCATGGCACTGTATGTGGTCGCTACAACATAGACTTGCCATTTTTCTCAAGTCTATGGGTTTATGAGTGTTTACGAATTTTTTCAGATAGATTGGTTACAAAGAGGGATAAAATCCGTTTTAAGAAAATCGTACAAGACACAATAAACGTGTATTTCCCTACGCTATTTCAACAAAATTTTAATATGGATTCTTTATGTTTTTGTAACTTACTTTCAACTGATTATGAACAGGTGGATAAAACTATTTTGAGGAATTTCCTGGTTGAGCGCTTAAAAACTTTTAGCGAGGAAGAATTAGATATTGAACTCTTTGTTTATGATGACATGGTTGACCATATATTGAGGATAGATAGGGTTTTGAAGCAAATCCAAGGTCATATGATGTTAGTTGGTCCAAGAAAAATAGGCAAAACAACATTGGTTAAATTTGTGTCTTGGATTAATGGTTTAAAAGTTTTGCAACCGATAATACATCGTAACTACACTTCAGCCGACTTTGACGATTTTTTACGAGATGTTCTTTTTCAAGTTAGTGTACGTGATGAACGCATATGTCTAGTCATTGATCAATCGAACATATTGGAAGCGGCTTTTTTAGAAAGAATGAACACTTTATTAGCAAATTCTGAAGTTCCTGGATTATTTGAGGGGCACGAAAGGGAGAAACTTTTTACAGAAATTGCCAGGAAATCTCAAGAATTTGGATTACTTTTGGATTCTGATGATGACTTGTATGATTGGTTTAAAACGAAAATAGCCAAAAATCTTCACGTTATATTTACAATTAATGATCCTTTTGATACTGGTTCTGCCGCGTTAATTACCTCACCCGCTCTGTTTAATAGATGTGTACTAAATTGGATGGGTGAGTGGAGTGCAGCTACCATGAAGGAAGTTTCTAGGCAGGTGATTGCCTATGTGCCATTAAATGAAAGTATATATGAAGCGCCTAGTGACGAAGTTTTAAATGGATTACCAATACCAACTGCCAGAAATGTAAAAGAGATTGTTGCTAATGCGTTTATCTTTATTCACAAGGATTATTTTTCTTTGTTTCAAGAAGATAGTAGCAAATCACAGCAATCACCAGGTTTATTTTTGGACAATTTGAAAACCTTTAAGGCCATATATATTAGGAAGCAAAATGAGCTTGAGGATAGACAAAGATTTATAGGCATTGGATTAGATAAATTAAAAGAATCTGTTTTAATTGTGAAGAAATTAAACAGGGAATTATCTGAAAAAAGGGAGCGTTTGGAGAGGAAGGATGCAGAAGCGAGACTAACTTTGGATCAAATGTTGGTGGACCAAAATGAAGCTGAACGTAAACAGGAAGCATCTATAGAGATTCAAAAGTTGTTGGGTATTCAAAAGGGGGAAATCAAACAGAGAAAGGACTCTGTCATGAAGGAATTGGCTGAGGTTGAGCCACTTGTTGTAGAAGCACAACTAGGTGTTAAGAATATAAAAAAACAACAGCTAATTGAAATTAGATCAATGAGCAATCCACCCACCATGGTCAAAACTACCATGGAGGCTGTTTGTATAATTTTGGGTTATAATGTTGAGGATTGGAAAGATATCCAACAAATTATTCGTAGTGATAACTTTATTATTAACATCATTAATTTTAGTGTTAGTCATGTTTTATCTGCTTCAACGAAAAAAGTGATATATGAGAAATTTTTGAACAACAATGTCTTTACCTATGAAGCAGTAAAGCATGCAAGTAAAGCATGTGGACCGTTATATCAATGGGTTGTTGCGCAGGCCAAGTATTCAGAAATCCAATCCAAATTGGAGCCTTTAAGAATTGAGATGGAAAAAATTAAAGAAGATTCTATCCAGACCACTGCTAGACTACTAGCCATTGAGGAGATGATTAAAGAATTGGCTGTAAAGTTAGATGATGCCAAGAACAAATATAGCTCATTAATTCGTGATGTGGAAATAGTCAAGACAGAGATGAGTGTAGTAGAGAATAAATTGAAAAGATCTGTTAAATTAATTGAAAATTTGAGATCAGAAGGATCTAGGTGGTCATCAAACACGGAGCAGTTTGAAAAGGAATGGTGTAATATGTTGGGCAATTGTTTATTATCGTCGTCTTATAACACTTATGCCGGATACCATGATCAAAAGCAACGTTTACTAATTATCAAGGATATCATGAGATTGTTGAAACATTTAAATGTTGGTTACGATTTAGCTTATACTTACAACAATTACATGGTGGATTCTGCAACCAGAGCGGAATGGGTTAATAAGCACGGTTTAAGAGATGATGACTTATCTGTAGAAAATTTCCATTTAGTTACAACGTCAGAAAAGGTACCTTTTATTATAGATCCTGATTCAGCATGTGTTTCTGCTTTGCAATCCTTTTATGGGAATTGCTTTTGTTTAAGTTTTTTGGATCCAGGTTATATCAAACAGGTGGAAAATGTTTTAAGATTTGGTGGATGTTTAATATTAAAGGATGCCGAATTTTATGATCCAATAATTTCCAAGTTAATTGATAAAGATTATGATACGTCTAGTAGCAGGACAGTTGTACGACTTGGGAAAAATATGGTTGATGTTTCCAGTAACTTTAAACTAATCCTATTCACTAAAGATCCTAGGGTGGCACTTCCTGAGTTTTGGGGAGAAAGGACTAAGATAGTGAATTACACGGTTGGTAAAGGTAATATTGAAACTCAAATTCTAGATTTGACTTTGGCAAATGAAACGCCTAAAATTCAAGGCGAAAGAAAGGAGTTGTTGAAATTAAATGGTGAATATAAATCCAGATTAAGATGTTTGGAAAGACAGTTATTAGAACAATTGAATAATAGTGGGGACGGGAATATTTTGGAGAATGACGAACTAATTACAACATTGGAAACGATTAAGGAAAATGCTGAGGAGATTGAGAGCAAAATGGGAAGGACGGAAGAGGTTATTGAAAACTTGGAAAGTACCATTGACAAATATTATGTTATATCTGATGTTTGTTCCAAGATCTACCAAGTTTTAGAAAACATGGAAAGCTTGCATTGGTTTTATAAGGTGTCTGTTAACCAATTCATCAGCTATTGCAGATTGATGTTTCAAATTGAACCATTTGATGAACAAACCCAGCACGATAGAGTTTTATTTTTAGTCAATAGCGTTTTGAAGGTAATTTTCAAAAAATTTTCAAAGTTATTTATTCAAAGAGATAAGTATATATTTGGTATGTTGTTGGTAAAAATTTTGCTAGATATCCAGCCAAATCAATATACTATCAGTTTTGATAAACTTATGGAGTCTTTTGGTGTTAAAAGTCTGGATAAAATAAAGGGGCTTATTGGTGAGTATTTGCAAATCACTTCTAGTGAGGAGAATGAAGCTACTGATTTTGATTTTGAAATGAATGAGTATATTATAGCGTCTGAACATGGTTTGGATGGTAGTTTTAAAGTGGCTCAATACGCCCAAGTATGTGGAATGGATTTGAAAGTAATTTCTTTAGGTTCAAAAGAGTCTACTGTTAATGCTGAAGTTGAATTAGAGAGATTGAATGGAAATAAGGGAAATAAGGCAGACTGGCTACTACTACTACAAAACCTGGAGATGTCTTCAGAATGGGTAGAAACTAAATTGTTGCAAAAAATTAACAACAACAAGGGTAAGCTTTTCATGACATGTTGTTTAGACAATATTGCCAACAATAACAGTAGTCGTACTTCAATACCCACTACTTTGTTGTTAAAAAGTGACAAAACATGTTATGAAGATAATCCGAGTGTATTTGGTGTATTAAACGACATTTGGTTCGGCAATTATATTGATAAATGTGATTTTGAACAACGTTATCCTATTGAATTAATACATTGTTTTTTTTTGCTCGCATGGTTTCACTCATTGTCTTCTGTTCGTTGTAAAAAATATAGCTCAATTAAATCGCGGAACTCCAGATATGAAAACATAGACGAAACCGATTTTAAATTTATGGTCAATTATTTAACACAAATCTTTCAGGATGTATCAAAGAAAAATATTGACATAGACAATGATATACCATGGGATGTTCTGCGTTATTTAATTGTTGAAATAGTATATGGGGGGAAATTCATTAAAGCTAGTGGACGGGGCGGCGATAAAGATATTTTGGAATATATCACTAGTCTAAGTAAAAGATTATTCAATGCTTCAAGCTTCAAACCAGATTTTGAATTGATCGAGAATACCGAGCTCATAGCGCCATTGAATAAAACCACGTTTGCCAGTTATGATAAATGGATCAAGGATGCCAAAAGGGAAGATAAAGCAAGCTGGTTTGGGCTATCGCCTGATGCTACTGGAAAGTTAGATGAGGAGTTGTGTGCCGTTATCCTAAAGAAAATTGACTCTTTGAAATGAGAGATTGAATAGTTAAGCGGAAGATAGATGTGCGCGATATTCGGAAAAGATTTTAAAAAACTAAAGGAATAATAAATTAATGATTACAAACACTATATAAAATATAATGACTATGCGTTGATACTGTCTTGAGTTGTTAATTGCTTTTCTATGTCTGTATGGTAATGAGAATTAGCAGTGGTGTAAGTTATTATAGGATAAAAGTTTAAAATATCTGATTTTGTATCGGTATTTGAGTGATTTTGAGATTCACGTGCAACATTGTACTCTGCTTCTTGATCCTGCTCTTCATTATTTCCACTTTTTCTGTTGTTTTTCGTTGTATGATAGTTGTAATCTTTAATCCATTGGTAAACATAAATTTTTAAGCATCCTAATAAACAAAAGATAGTACTAATAACACATAAACCAGAGTAAATCACACTCAAGACTCTAAACGCACCAATAGGGGCAACTCTATCGTATTGAATCCAGATTTCCTTTGTAGATAATGCCATAGTACCTAGGGGGAAAGTCATTGCCCACCAACCCTTATGGTAATGATAAATTCTATTTTCATTGGCTGAAGTGTTCAAGTTGCTATTGAATAGTGGAATGGTGTTATAATATGAGGCAATTGACGCAAAAGAATAAAAAGTGAAAAAAATACCGCAGGACATTAATAGTAGAGCCAAGATTAAACCAAACACTTTGAAACTGTATCCAACAGCTAGAACAGAGAGGTATTCCCTTTCGTCACCTGTATTCGCGTGATACTTTTTGATATATTTTAATATGTTATCTGATAACAACTGAACTCCATAACTACCTTGTCCCATAGGGCCAATACATAGAAAACAAGTAAAAACCCTCATTATATCGGGAATGCCGTTAATATATAAGTTCCAGAAATAAACACTTAAAACCAAGAAAACCAAAGCGATGGCATGAAGCCATAACAATGCAGTAATGACCAAAGTTAATAACTGGATATTTCTATTAAAGTGTTGGGTGAAAAGTTCTGACATTGTGAATTGGCCACTGCTTGAACTAACAACTACGATGGGTATTATTGGTAGCAACAAAAAGCTTTGTAAATTTTTGGAGAGTAGGTCTTGGTGAGTATACTTCCAACATAAAAATGTAATTACCCAAGCAGTACCTAGGGAGATGGTAACATCAACCCACCATAATACATATACAGCGATGATTAAGTTTTTACTCTGTTTGTAGCTATGAGAAGCTTCATTACTGGCCAATATATACATATAATTTATAATTGTGCAAAATCCCATGGCATAAGTACCCCAAAATAAATTGTTGGGGATACTAACAAAATATCTCTGGACATATTTTAGGACACCGAGCCTCTTGACATAGATTACTCTATACATATTAAGAAACACAGCCGTTTGGAAAATCAAAAAAAGTAGGCAGCATATGGCAAACATAATGTATGAACAAATGCGTAGCCATTTTGCAGGATATGGGAATTCATGTAAAATAGAAGATGAAATGCCAGTACCCATGACAGTTACAAACCAAAACGGTGCAAATTCGTCGATTAATGAGACTACTAATGAGTATATTCTTTTTTTTCTCCCAGTATTTGCCATTGTTTTCTTTGAGTGTTTTTCATTATGTATTAGATTTATAATATCAATTATAATTTAGAAACTTAAAGAGCATATATATATATATAGTAATGATGATGGATTATTACCAGTTGGTGCTTCTTCTTTTTTTTTTTTTCAGTATAATGTATGGGTGAATATATATATATATATATAAATATATAAATATATATGTAATAATATTTTTAATAAGAAGAGGGGGCAGAAACAGTCACTTTTAACCCGCACGGCGATAAAAGTTGTTATGTATGACACATTTAACATATTTTAGATTTATGAGTAATAATAATAATAAAGTGAATTAGTGGATTTCAATACTAATGGCTTTACCCCTCATCGTGTTTGCAAATTATATGCTCAATGGTAATATTAATATCATAATCTTTTTTGCGTATTGGCTGTTTAAAAATATAATGGTTACATGTTCCAATTAAACACAGCATGGTGGACCCGATACACAATATAGCAAAAAAAACACTAATTATTCTGAATGCACGAATGTCAATAAATGCTCCATATTGAACCCAGAGTTCTTTAGTGGATAAAGCCATTGTCCCTAGTGGAAAGGGCATTGCCCACCAACTTTTTTGGTAGTTATGAATTTTGGTTTTATTTATAAATAAGAATATTGATGATACTGAATAAATAACAAAAAATAACCCGCATGAAATTAACCAAAGACCAAGAATGCCACCTAGAATCTTGAAAAAAGAAATTGCTATAAGGGTAGTGGTGGTATCTAGATAGTGCAACTCTATATATCTGACAACATCAGAACATAACAATTGAATCCCATAACTGCCTTGGCCCATGGGACCAACACATAGGAAACAAGTGGATGTATTAGAAACCATATCAGGCATTCCATTAACGTATAAATTCCAAAAATAAACTGCAGTAACTAGAAAAACCATTGTGATTGCTTGCAACCAACACATGGCTATTATTACCAAGGTTAGTAGCTGGACATTTCTGTTGAATTGATAAATGAAAAGATCAGACATTGTTATTTGAGCACCACATGAACAGATAACAACAATTGATACGACAGGCAGTAGATATATAGGTGTTTTCAAAAAACTGGTGTCATTTTTATTATTAAATTTCCAATGTAAAATGGTCAACCCCCATGCGACTATAAGCGATAATATCAAACCAGCCCACCACAGTACGTATATTCCTATAATAAACGTATTTGATCTCTCATAATTAGTGGTATTGGTGGAAGATTTTAATATTAAAAAGATGTAGTTAATTATACTGCATATTCCCATGGAATATGTACCCCAATATAAATTAGTTGGGGATTTAATAAAAAAACCATAAAAGATTTGGGGTATTCTCAGTCGTTTAAAATAAACTTTGCGCAGTATATTAATAACTAATGCTGTTTGCAATGTGATGAATAAGAAAGCACAGATACCAAACATAACATATGAACAAATGCGCAACCATAAGCCTGGGAATGGAAAATCATGTAGTATACAACTTGAACTACCGGTTCCCATGACAGTAACAAACCAATATGGGTTAAAGTTGTCAACCAATGAAAGAAAAAGTATTATTGATTTATTCTTATGACTTTTTATCATTTGGATGGGTTATGTTGTGTGGGCATGTGAGTAGAATTTATGTTAAACTTTATATAAAATCAAAGAAAGTGGTAAGATCATAATTAAGTAATTTATTTATTTATTTTAACTGCTTATCACTGTATTTGGTTGTAGATGTTAACAAGTAATAACGGTGATAGTGATAAAAATAAAAAGACAATTAACTGTGTATAACGTTTATATGTATGAAATTGTTTTTTTTTTGGGATGATTAAAAAAAAAAAAAACAAGATTGAAAAAAAGTTGCTAGATATCCTTACTTTTTAATCTTTTTATTAATTGTTTTAACTCATATTGATATTTGTACCGTTCTTAGTTGTTGTGTTGTAATTATGAGTTATATATGATTCGTAAGCACTTCCTATTATTAATTATGTCACTAATAATGTAATTATAAGCCATAGATATATACTTCCTTTTTTTGTATTATCTACTTTTTTTGCTCAGTATTGTCGTAATATGAAACCAAGTAAACATATATTACAACCAACATACAGGAAATCTCCGTAATGGAAATTACCTTAATAGGAAGTCTCCGCAATGGAAATTATCTTAATAGGAAGTCTCCGCAATGGAAATTACCTTAATAGGAAGTCTCCGTAATGGAAATCACTTCTACAGGAAAACACCGTAACCAAGATGCCGCCTAAGGAACAACAACGAAATGTTGGAAAAGATTAATATGAACATCAAATATAAATGTGAAAATAAATCATATATAAAGAGATGATTTATTATCAAGTTATTCATCAAAAGTATTTAAGTTATAGTTTTAAATAATCTTTATTATATATTATTATTATAATATGTAAAGACCTAAATAGAACAAGAAATTAATTACCATAATCCGAACCCGTAATTATTACGACTAATCCTGAGTTACGCTTACGATAAGTATAGTTGATGCATCGGTGGTTTAGTGGTAAAATCCAACGTTGCCATCGTTGGGCCCCGGGTTCGATTCCCGGCCGATGCATTTCATTTTAGAATTGTTTTTTTTTTCATATTTCATAAAAAATGAATATATAAACGAACAAAAAGGGAAAAAAAGGGAAAAAAAAAAATGTTTTTCTGCATTCCATTAAAAAATAAAAGAGAAAAAAAAGAAAAAAATTTTTTTTTTTATTTTTATTCTCCATTAAATATTGCGCTGGGTGCATAGAAGCTGCTTGAAACAATAACATTTATTCCAATGAATATCTAATGAAATAATAAAAGAAAAAGATTAAAGAAGGAAAAAGAAAAAAAAATAATAATAATAATAATAATAAAAGTAAAATATCAATTCATTTATATACTCAACAAGAAGAAAGAGGTGACAAAAATATAAATACATACATACGTATATAATGGGATCTGGCTATGAATATAAGGGCTCAACCAATACCCCTATCTCTTTAAGAAAAAGATCGCTTAGTATCACCGAACCCATCAATGATATAACTACAAAGCATTTATTGGCTGATCCAGGCAACCATCCACCGGAAGAACATTTTAAGCCACGTATGAGTAAATTCAGGTACAAAATCAGAGAAATATTATACCCATTTGTGGTCAATGAATTGCCTGTATTAAATCATTTTCAAAAAACATTTCGTTGCAAGTTTTTAGATGAATATTTTGTCAATACAGCGAATTTAGGTTCCCATACCTTTTATGTGTTGTGTTTACCGATTCCTAGATGGATCGGATTAAGTCGTTACTCAAGAGATCTGGTTTTCATATTGGGCTATTCTATATATGCCAGCGGGTACTGCAAAGATTTATGGTGTTTGCCAAGGCCTAAAAGTCCGCCCATCATTAGAATTACACATAGCGAATATACCACTAAGGAGTATGGTGCACCATCGTCGCATACAGCCAATGCCACTGGTGTGACTTTGTTTCTGTTGTATTTAACATTTGTAGTTTATTACGACGAGACGAATTTTGCGACTAAAATTTTGGTTTCAATTTTGATTTTACTTTATTATTTTACCCTAACTGTTGGGCGTATTTACACTGGCATGCATGGTTTGTTAGACATTGAAAGTGGTGCTATAATTGGCACAGTATGTTTTCTTATAAGGTTACTTTTGAGAGACTATGTTGACAACTACTTGCTAAACAAATGGTGGTTCCCGTTAGTGAGTTGTTTATTCGGGTTTACTTTATTGTTTACGCATGTTGAGCCCGTTGATGTTTGTCCATGCTTTGAAGATAGTGTTGCATTTATTGGGGTTATTGGCGGATTAGATTTTGGCGATTGGTTGTATCCACATATTTTTAAGAGTGCTAATTATGAATTGCCATATAGCTATGGAAATAATATTAAAATAACGTTATTAAGAGTTGCAGTGGGTGTCACGTTAGTTGTGTTATGGAAAAGTGTACTTAGTAAAAAAGTAGTTTATTCTATCTTGAAGTTGTTTATGAAAGATGATAGAAAACCAAAGCCAAAGACCAGTGCTGCGTCTAAAGAATACCAACGCAAAGTTTTGAATTGTCAAGAAGTTAAGCCATTCAAACCATTTCCTAAGATTGAGATTATTGGAAGGTATTTTATTTATGCTGGCATAGCAGTAGCTACAAATATAGTGACACCATTAGCATTCAAATGGTTAGGTATTTATTAAAATCTGTGTAAGTATCCGATTAGGTTAAGCCGGAAGCGAGTCGGACACTATGACTTTTATGTTCGTTTAAAAAATAAAATAAAATAAAATAAAATATTTTTTCTTTTTCTTTTTCTTTTTTTTTTAATTTCATGAAAATCAAATTGAATTTTTGTTATTGTTATTTTTTTTGAACACTGACAAAAACATGCATGATTGTTTATGATTAAGATCTCTCTTTGCTTTTCTACCAGCCATGATGAAATATGTCTTATTTTAATTCCAGTTTATGATTTAATGTAATTTTATTTAATTTTTGCTCGATTATAAACTTGTTTCCAATCCTTCTTTTTCCGACGTTTTATCTTTGATAACACCTCCAAAAATAAATACCAATTTTTTTTATTTTTTTTTTTTTTTTTTGTAGCTTTTTCTTTTTATATATTTTCTATTTTTTTTGCTTTTGCTATTTCTATTTCCTCTTTTTGACTCTGGAATACTTTTTTCTTTTTTTTCTTTTTTTCATTTCTTCTTCTCCCTTCTCTATTCAAACAAAATAAATCAAGAGAAACACACTTAGATACAACTACACAATAGACCATGTCGGATTTTGGAGAAGATGAAATAATTGATTACGAATCGTTGCCATCATCATCACCGGTATCGCACCAATTGATGGCTGGTGCATTTGCAGGTATAATGGAGCATTCTATAATGTTTCCCATCGATGCAATTAAAACAAGAATGCAATCAGAAACACTTGGTGCCAAAGTTAATAACAGTAAGGCTATTATGCAACGCAGCAGTTTATTAAAATCAAGTATAATTAAAACTATAGCATCCATAGCTACCACAGAAGGTTCAATGTCCTTATGGAGGGGTGTACAATCTGTTATACTTGGTGCAGGCCCAGCACACGCAGTTTATTTTGCAACTTACGAAATTGTAAAGGAAAAATTGACAAATAAGTACATTTATAATAATAATAATAATAACAAGGATCAACAATATATGGCGCCTTTAATAACAGGTTTTAGTGGTATGTGTGCTACTGTTGCTGCCGATGCACTAATGAATCCATTCGATACAATTAAACAAAGAATGCAATTAGTTGCCGCATCAAAGGAACAATCCTCTCCATTGGAATCAAATGAAAAATCTTCTAAACTAAATGCTCAAGTAAAACCAAAAAACGACAGAATGCTTAGTGTAGCTTCCAAAATATACAAAAACGAAGGATTCTTAGCATTTTATTACTCATATCCAACTACAATTGCAATGAATATTCCATTTGCAGCACTAAATTTTATAATATATGAATCTACTACTAAATATTTCAATCCTTCAAACACATACAATCCGTGGATACACTGTTTGTGTGGTGGTATCAGTGGTGCCACTTGTGCTGCCATAACCACCCCATTAGACTGTATTAAGACTGTTTTACAAGTACGTGGTAGTGAACAAGTTACTCAACCCGTTTTTAAAGAAGCGGCTACTTTAAAGAAGGCTGCAAGTGCCATATACAAAGTTTTTGGTTGGAAAGGTTTTTGGAGAGGTTTAAAACCAAGAGTTATTAGTAATATCCCGGCCACTGCTCTTTCATGGACTGCTTATGAATGTGCAAAACATTTTTTATATAATAATTCAATTACTAACAACATTTGAATTGTCCAGAATGTGGTTATATATATACGTGTATATATTGAAAAAAGACAGATGGTGTAAAAATAATACTGTTTTTTTTTTTTTTTTTTTTTTTTTTTTTTTTTTTTTTTTTTTGTCGTTTTTTTTTTTGTCGTTTTCCCCCCCCCCCCCCCCCCTTTTTTTTTTTTTTTTTTTTTTTTTAATGATTGATTGAATGAATGAATGAATAAGTAAAGATGATGTTGACTCCCATTGAAACGTGTACATATATATTCATACTATAAATTGTTCATATGTGTTTGAGCGAAAGGATACTAAAAAAAAATTGTAGTTAATTTAAAATAAAAAATTTTTAATGTATATTAGCACAAGTTGAAATAAAAGCTACCTATCTACTCACTAAAGAATCTCTTAATCTTTCTATATCTGTTGTATACTTATACCCTTTTACATCCCAAGTTACTGGATAATTTGGATCTTGAGGCACATATTTCGAATCTACTCCCTCTAAGATATCAACTAATGGTTCGCTTTCTATGCTATTAAGGTTTTGATGGATCATGTCGCTTTGAGTAGTAATGAGATCTTCACTACCAATATTACTTCCCGTATCCGTTCTTATAGTACTACTTTCAATCGAACATATACTATCATATCCCTGATGGTTGCTCGCATATAATAGTTTTTGTTGTTGGTCTCCTACTAGCGATAAAACAGATGAACGATTGTTGTCGATACGGCTGTTATTCTTCGTATCAATCCAATATCTATCTCTTCCGCCGTTAATCACTCTCAATCCCTCAGTAACTCTTGCGTTTCTCAACCTATTGCTTGAATGGCTATTGTTTCTCATTAACCTAACGTTTTCAATGGAATCAAAGTTTTTATAATTATATATTTTCCCTAAAAAAGTAGTTTTAAAATCGTATGCCAAATCTCCTATCCCAAAGCAATCCCTAACTGCAAATTTAAATTTCATTCTACCGCAATTAGGCATTGCTTTGTAGGTGTATGGAGAAAAACTGAAAGCTATTAAATGGCCTACAGAAAATCCAATCATTTCAATACATAAGATGGCATTCTGATATACAAACCCAATATCTTCGGTACCATCAATATCATTACCATTCCAAAATCCAAAATGGTTTAATATTCCAATTAGTGTTCCTTGCCAATAAGAAGCAAAAATAATCAACTTGACACACAAAAATTTGGGCCATGGGTTATGTGCGGCCAAATCACCATATAAGCATTTCCAAAATAATGCCAAGTCATATAAAGATAGTGATGCAGATATGTTATAAAATATAATCAAATAATTTTTTAAAAACACACACCATTCAGCTGTCTTATTACTAGTGTCCGTACCACTAGCAAGTTCCACAATTAGCATCCCTAAACAATAAAAAGGCTTAAACCAAACATATTGTAATATTCCCCTTTTGATATTTAGAAAGGCTTTGGGATCTGATATATCAATCGGTGGCAATAATTTTCCCAAAATAAAAATCGGATGTCGTATTAAAGGTTTATCCCAAGCCAAATCTAGCATGATTTTCCTCTCTCCGCCCAATATTAGTGTTAATAAAGAGAAGAATGTATATATTACAAAGGATTCATAAAACTCTTGTATGGGCGATATCCATAATTTGGCAATTTTTGTGGAAATCAATCCTCCCGAAGAGGGTAGACATGATGAGAACCAACAAGTTACACAAAAAATTGGCACCATAAATTGTATTCTAATAATCAATCTTTGTTCTTGAGGTTTCCGATAGTTCAATAATTGTTGAATTATTGAGTAAAGCGAAATTAATAAACTTAAGGTTGATGCTATGGTACATGCATAATAAACAAAGTTGGGAAGTATGTTAGGTGTTGGTCCCAGTGTTGACATCAAAAAAAAAAAAAAATTCACTGACTACTGTTGTGTTTATTGTATGTGGTAGTTCTTTAAATATACACTAGGACCATTCAGTTACTGTATGCTGGAAATCCAGTGTTGTTATTACAATTATTTTGCTATAAACGATAAAAAAAATAAAAAAAAAAAAAAAGTAAAAAAAAAATAAAAAAAAAATTTAAAAAATTGTGCATTTTTAAGGGGGCATTCTCTTTTTTTTTTTTTTCTTCCTTTTTTAATGGTTAATAACTAATTATCATCTTTATACTTGTAATTAATTAAATATTTACAAGACTTGTAACTAAAAATATACAAGTGGTTATGTATATATAAATATAGGGATCTTTCTGTTCTAATTTTCCCAATGCGTCATTACGTTTCAGATTTTTACACTAATTTTGCTAATGTCTCTGATTTTCTCTGTAACTTACGCTCCAGTTTCTCTCTCCTTTCCTTTTTCTTCAATTCTTTCAAAGCATATCTATCTAATTGCTTATTTGTATCATTATTATCGTTACTATTTACATTGTCATCTTGACCTTCCGTAGCGGTAGCATTTTTCTTTGGCGTTAGTTTTATATACATAGACTTTTCTGGAACCCCAATGATGATAGGCCTATTTGAATATTCATCAACCATTAATAATAACTCCTCGATAGTCTTTTTTCTCAACTTCAATTCCTTGTTACTAATTTTGCCAAAATACGGTTCCTTATTAGCATTCTCTTCCTCATCATGATTCTTTCCACTTGCATCTAGATAATCAAATTTAGATAGCCATTTATTTGAATTCAGATGATCTCGTGTATCTAAATATAAGGTAACTTTGAAGCCTTTTTTCAATTGAGTCAAAATTTCATGTTTCTTTTGTTTATGTAAATCCAATTCGGATATTTGCCATGAAATTTTAATTTGTTTCAATCCATTCTCTTCACTATTATTAGCATTGGAAGCGGTACCATTGGAAGTTAACAATCTGCTCATACCAGCACCAAGTCTGTTTGGGGAAATGGCACCAGAAGCAAGTAATTCCTCAGACTTTTTGACAGCCAATGCGTCAGAATAGTTTTTTAACGCTATTTTCCTTTCAACATTTTTTACCATGGGTATACCAGTGCCTTTGGCTTCATCTTTGAAAATATTTACAATGGAAAATCCAACCTCATCTAAATTAACACCTTTGGCAAAAATCCGTATATTTGTATCAACTATTTTATTAGTTTCTGGGTCAATAACTTTGATAGCACCATTTGGACTAGCTTTAAATATGTTTTTCAATACCCAATTTGCTGCTTCTTGTGCTCTTTCGGTGCCAGTACTCCATTTGACTGTGATCCTTTTTGCTTTTTTAGCATTGTATTTTTTATTGTTGTTGTTATATGAGTTTTTTTTATCTTTGTTATTGTTATTATATTTAATTTTATTATCCCTAACATTGTTCTTAGTAGAGGCAGTATTCCCAAGGTTAAATAAAATGGAATTAGCAAAATTTAACGATGAATCGCTGTAATAGCATTTTGTCGTTGAATTAATAGTCTTTAATAGTACTCGATGTCTTAAAATTGCAGTATAATTCTTTAGTGCAAACGTAAGAAACATAATTTTTTTTTAATATACTTCTTTACTTAGCATTTACATTTAGTTATAAAAGGTGATAATTCCCCACTATTTATTAAAAGAAATATATATATATTATAATAATGTGTTTGACTTTTGTTTAGATATTTGAAACTTTAAAAGAAAAGAAAAAGAAAAGAAAAATAAATAAATAAATAAATTCACCATACGTAATCCGAGATAGGTACGCTATTCCTACTGTTCGGACTTTAGTTATATTTGTATATACATTTCAAGAATTAATAACAGTAAAAATATAATCAAGGAAGAAATAAATGGAAATTATAATTATTAATATAAACATAAATAAGTTGTGTACTATACGCAGAATAATTAAATCTAACAAAAAAAAAAAAAAAATGCACAACTAGTATCACCATTAATAATATGGCGAATGGTAATAAACATGACAGTAAATAATAATCTACAGAAAACAAAACAAAATAAAATAACTTTATTCAATCAATTCCATCTTTTTTCTTTTTTTTCTTATGTTTTTAAATCCCTTATAGAAAGTCCCCACCAAAAATAAAGGAAAGAAATAGAAAAAAAAAAAAAGAAATAAAAAAAAACAAAAGTTAAAAAACTTTCATTTTTCCATCATAAATCAACACCAATAACCATAGCTAATAAAGCCATTCTAACAAACAATCCATACCTCATTTGTCTAAAGTAAGCAGCACGATGATCATAATCAACTTCTTCTCTAATCTCATTAACACGAGGTAATGGATGCATGACAATCATATTTTGTTTAGCATGGGATAAAATCTTGTTATCAACAATATAAGTATCCTTTAGACGTTCGTATTCTTCTGGTTTCTCAAATCTTTCTTGTTGGACTCTAGTGCAGTACAAAACATCACTCTTAGAAATAATTTCCTCCGTTAAAATGTTACTGACAATACCCAATTTACCAGCATCGCTCAATTCCTTTGTTAAAGCACTTGGCAACTGTAGTTCCTTAGGAGAAACCAAATTAATTCTAACTTGATAATGTTGCAACAAACGACATAAAGAGTGAACCGGTCTACCAAATTTTAAATCTCCCATAAAAGTAACAGTAATACCATTAACAGTACCTAGTTCCTCACGAATGGTAAACAAGTCCAAGAAAGCCTGACTTGGGTGTTCACGAGACCCATTCCCACCATTAAGAATAGGAACTGGAGAATACTTAGCAGCAATATGAGCAGACATCTCATCTGGATGACGTAAAACAATAGCATCACAGTAAGAAGCCAAGGTCCTGATTGTATCTTGTAAAGTTTCACCCTTCTTAACAGAAGAAGCAGAAGTGTTAATGTTAACAGTTCTACCACCTAAACGTTCCATAGCAGCAATAAAAGAAGATGAAGTACGGGTTGAAGGTTCATAAAATATAGTTGTCAAAAGACGACCTTTCATCACATCCAAGACACCCTCTCTTTCAACAGCAGATCTCAATTCTTGGGCAACAGCAAACAAAGCATGGAAATCAGAACGCTTAAATTGATTAACCGACAAAATGTTTCTATTCAAAAATGGATTATTACTGCGGATCAATTGCTGGATCACGCCTGGAGCAGCCAATTCTTTTGGTGGTCTCGAGGACATTAACTTCTGTTCTAAAGGTGGTTCTTCCTCATCTATAGCAAGTTCATCAACACTTTCGGAGCTCAACACAGAGTAGCGTCTTTCATTGGAAAAAGAAAACCTTTTTCTGTTTCCAGAACTTGGTGCCTGCACAATGTCAGAAGAAAATCTCCTTCCATCATTTGTAGAGGCAACGGCTGCGGCTGCAGCTGCAGTGGATGCCATTAACAACTTACCACTAGGCTCAGGGGAAAACAAGTCTCCGCTTAAAACAACGGTCTCCTCATTACTCAAAACACGCTCAACACCGCCGGTCAACCCACCTTTGGTGTAGGGTGACCATCTCTTGACAGATCTAAATGTGAAATCTAAATCTAACTCAACTTCACTCTTTTGATCCGGAATATTAAATATTTTGCATGGATTATCATGCAAACGTAAAACAATATCATCAACTGTTAACCTACCATCTGTAACAGCGGATAACAACAATGGCAAAGCTTCTTTAATGCCTAAACCGGTAGAAACTTCGTTGCAGGTGACTGTGGCAATGATTGCTGGCAAAGAACCAACGGAGAAACAGTCAATGGCACTCAAGTTATTCCAAAAGTACTTTTGGTCCTCTTCATCCGGTAAGCACGCAGCTTCTGGATACTCATCCCTAGAAATAAACAAAGAATGAATATTAACGTCACAGGTAACTTGTGTTTGTTTCTCTTTGACAGTTTGAATTAAAGCCAAGTCCTCCTTGTTAGAAACACCGGTAATATGAATAGATCTGTTTTGCAAAGAAGCTAACAATAAAACAGAGGCCAAATCGGCAGTTTTAGCATCCGAAATGACCTGTTTATTGGCTGGCCAGTTTTTCAAATGCTCAGAGATTAATCCCACCTTCCCAGACAATTCTCTGGATGGCAAAAACAACCCGTTGACCTTTGGAGCACAGGATGCAATATCATCAACATTGTTCGCAGTAGCAGAAACCAAAAAGGAAAAATCCGTGTAAGCAGAATCGCTGACAACGGAATTACAAACAACCAACGAATGTGAATCATTTACAATTGGACCTTGCGATTTTGAAAGCGGTAAAAATTGTGCATAAGTAAACCCGGCTTCCAACAATAACCTGGTGGTTTCCTTCAGTTCGGCTGGACCTTCAACAGCATTCGAAATATTTGGTACAAATGTAGCAAAGTTAATCAAACCCGGAA
Organism: Saccharomycodes ludwigii; assembly: GCF_020623625.1. NCBI lineage: Eukaryota > Fungi > Ascomycota > Saccharomycetes > Saccharomycodales > Saccharomycodaceae > Saccharomycodes > Saccharomycodes ludwigii. The sequence continues at coordinate 857,263 of NC_060202.1, forward strand.
TAGTAACTGTTCTATGAGAAGTTTGACAATCACGTTCAGAAACGTCCAAGTTCAAATGTCTAGACAAAGCCTCAATCAACAATTTAGCACACTTGACATTGGTAACCAATGGAACAGAGTAATCAACGGCCATACGACGTGTTCTGTAACCCTTGGAAACATATGAAGCGGGACGACGGAATCTATTGGCAGATGGCAAGTTGATATATAAATCAATCATATTTTGAGCCAAATGCTGAGTCAAGGAGTATTCTTTCTTTTCATCTTCATCCTCGTCCAAGACTTCCAAGTATTGAACTGGAACACCATGTTCAGAAATAAAATCAGCAGTACCAGCAGTGGCAAATAATTTGAAACCTAGTTCATACAACTTCTTAACGGATGGTAGCATTTCCTGTTTTTCCTTATAAGAACCAATGGATAACAAAATATTCCTCTTTGGTAATTTGAATCCGGTAGCTAACAAAGATTTCAAATAAGCTTCGTATTTGGAGTGGCCAAAAGCAGCAACTTCACCAGTAGAAGCCATCTCAACCCCCAAAACAGGATCCGCACCAGCCAAACGTGGGAAGGAAAATTGTGGAACCTTAATGGCAACATAATCATCAGGTAATTTCTGAGTTGGATATGGAACAACAGGTAAACCCATAATAACCTTAGTAGCCATTTCGATCAAATTGACACCAACAACTTTGGAGATGAATGGGAAAGAACGAGAGGCACGAACGTTACATTCAATGACCTTGATTTCGTTATTTTTAGCAATAAATTGAATGTTGTAAGGACCAGTAATCTTTAAAGCTTTACCAATTTTGGCAGTAGCAACAACAATTCTACGAACAGTTTCTGGATCCAAATCCTGTGGGGGAACAATCAAAGTAGCATCACCAGAATGAACACCGGCATTTTCAACATGTTCTGAGACAACATGCATAACCAAGTCACCATCTCTAGCAACAGCATCCATTTCAATTTCTTTTGCATTTTCAATATATTTGGTAATAACAACTGGATACTCGCGCGAAACTTCAACAGCTTGGTTCAAATAAGAAGCCAAATCATCCTTAGAATAAACAGTGTTCATAGCAGCACCAGATAAAACGTAAGATGGACGAACCAAAACTGGGTAACCAACATTTTCAGCAAAGGATTCAGCTTCATCAATAGAAGTCAATTCTTTCCAAGCCGGTTGGTCAACACCGATCTGATCCAACATACGAGAAAACTTGTAACGGTTTTCAGCAGAGTCAATCATCTCCGGAGAAGTACCCAAAATCTTCACATTTTCTCTGTGTAAAGACATGGCAATGTTGTTGGAAGTTTGTCCACCCATGGAAATCAAGACACCGGATGAGTTTTCAACTTCGTAAATATCCATAATTCTCTCCAAGTTAATGGTTTCAAAGTACAACCTATCGGCCTCATCGTAGTCAGTGGAAACAGTTTCTGGATTATAGTTGACCATAATCGTCTTGATGTTATTTTTACGCAATGTTCTAACAGCAGTAACTGCACACCAATCAAACTCAACAGATGAACCAATTCTGTAAACACCAGAACCTAAAACCATAACACCATTATCATTAAATTCCAAATCATGCGAGGAAGCGTTATACGTCAAATACAAGTAATTGGTATGGGCTGGAAATTCAGCGGCGACTGTATCAATCTGTTTAACAAATGGTGTAATGCCATGTTCTTTTCTCAAACGACGAATAGCAACTTCGTTGGAATTTAAAAACTTGGCAATTTGCCTATCGTCGAATCCTAACTGCTTGGCTTGTTTTAAAATTGTAGCTGGCAATTTCTCTTTAACCCCATAAGAAGCTAAAATGTTACCAAATTTATTCAAGTTGAAAAGTTTATTTAAAAACCACTTATCAATACGGGTCAACTCCCATACTTTTTCCACAGAGTAGTGTAGTTTAGCAAAAGCGTTAGCAATGGCGAAAATACGTAGATCAGATGGATTTTGCAATTCATGGTCAACGTCAATATCCAAATCAACAGCATTAAAACCCAAATTACTATATTCGGTGGATCTGATAGCCTTTTGCATCGCCTCTTCAAAAGTTCTACCAACGCTCATAACTTCACCCACAGACTTCATAGAAGAAGATAGCAAAGTAGACACTCTGGTGAACTTTTTCAAATCCCATCTTGGCATTTTAACAACACAGTAGTCCAAAGAAGGTTCAAAGCAAGCACATGTAGATTTGGTAACTGCATTCTTGACTTCATTCAATGGTATATTCAAACCCAATTTAGCAGCAATAAAAGCTAACGGATAACCGGTAGCTTTAGAAGCCAAAGCGGAAGAACGCGACAAACGGGCATTAACTTCAATAATACAGTACTCTTTACTAAACGGATTTAAAGCGTACTGAATATTACATTCACCAACAACACCTAAGTGTCTAATGACATTGACGGCAGTAGTTCTCAACATGTTGTAGTCTTCGTCAGACAAAGTCTGGGAAGGAGCAACAACAATGGAGTCACCAGTATGAATACCCAAAGGATCAAAATTTTCCATGTTACAAACGGTAATACAGTTATCATAAGCATCACGAACAACCTCATACTCAATTTCTTTCCAGCCCTTCATGGATCTTTCGACCAAAACCTGAGGAGAAGAAGCAAATGCAACATTGCACAAGTCGATCAATTCTTTTTCGTTTGAAGCAAACCCTGATCCTAAACCACCCAAAGCATAGGCAGCTCTAACAATAACTGGGAAACCAATTTTCTTAACAGCTTCTAAGGCTTCTTCGATATTAGAGGCGGCTTGAGACTTGGCATATTTTTCATTGATTTCATCTAAAGCATTGGCAAATAGCTCACGATCTTCAGTAGTAATGACAGTCTGAATAGGAGTACCCAAAACTTTAACACCCAAGGCTTCGAATTCATCTTTCATCTCGATACCAACAGACAAAGCGGTTTGGCCACCGAAGGTAACATAAATGGCATCTGGGCGCTCATGCAAAATCACTTTTCTAACAAATTCAGCATTGACAGGTAAGAAATAGACTTTGTCTGCCAACCCCTTAGATGTCTGAATTGTGGCAATATTAGGATTAATCAAAATAGTGTAGATACCTTCTTCTTTCAAAGCTTTAATCGCTTGAGAGCCTGAATAATCAAATTCACCAGCCTGACCAATAGATAAACCACCAGAACCCAAAACTAAAACTTTCTTGGCGTTGACTCTTGGATGCATTTTCAAATTATCTTCCAACTTGCCACCAGGGAACTCAACTTGTTTTAATAAACCTTTTGATTGTTTATGCTCCAACACACTGTTAATGAAAACATCAAACAAAAATTCAGTATCTCTTGGACCCGGAGTAGATTCAGGGTGAAATTGGACGGAAAAATATGGTAGTTCAGTGTGATAAATACCTTCATTAGAACCATCGTTGGCATTAACAAATAATGGCTTCCATCCACTAGGTAAAGTGTCAACATTAACAGCGAAACCATGGTTTTGAGAAGTGATGTAACATCTGCCTGAAATTGTAGAAGTACATGGAATGTTATGACCTCTATTACCGAATTTTAACTTCAAAGTAGAAGCCCCAGCAGCACGAGCTAAAAGTTGGTGACCTAAACAGATACCGAAAATTGGAGTCTTGTGTGATTCCAAGGTATGAGATAATCTACTGCTTAACTCGGTTAAAACACTTGGATCACCTGGACCGTTAGAGATAAACAGGCCATCATAGTATTCCTTTGTAAAATCATAATCCCAAGGAACAACTAACAATTCAACACCACGTTTGACAAAACAACGAATTTGGTTATATTTCATACCGACATCAATAGCCAAAATTCTAAGAGTCTTGCCAGTTTGAGGGTTAATTTGTTTTTTTATCTCATCTGGTGGTAAATACAACTGTGGAGTCTTGGTGGAAACGCTGGCAACCAAATTTTGAACGTTTGGATCAACCCAATCAGGAACTTCAAAGCATTTTTGCCATTCACAAGAGGTAGCGAGTGATTTATCAACAACGTTGTTGGCTTCTAAACATAATCTACCCAACATGGAACCCGAATCCCTCAAATGCTTGGTCAAAGCTCTAGTATCCACACCATAAATAGCAGGGATATTTTCTGATTTCAACCATTGGCCCAAAGAAGAGTTAGCCAAGAAATGAGAATAGTATTCGTCAGTATAATGAGCAACCACTAAACCAGCAACATGAATTCTATTACTTTCAAAATATTTAGGTAGTTGTTCAACAATGTCATCCTTTAAGTTACGGTCTGGAACACCATAATTACCAACCAATGGAAATGTAATAACCAATATTTGGCCCTCATAAGATGGGTCTGTAATTGATTCAGGATAACCAACCATACCGGTTTGAAAAACTAATTCACCAGCGCTTGAAACGTCAGCACCAAATGAATAACCTTGTAAAGTAACACCATCTTTTAATTCTAAAGTCATCAAACGATCACCGGTGGTTTCCAATGGTGGGGTAATGGGACCAACGGGTGTAATATCTATAATGCTTGTCATATTTTCTTGTCAGAAATGAAGTTTTTATTTAAGAGAAGTGTTTGATTGGAATATGTACTTTTTCTTTTTTTTTTTTTTTTTTTTTTTCTTTCTAAAAAAATGAAAATTCAATTAAAAAAGCTTAGGAAAAGGGAGTGCGGAGGGAGGGGAGGAGGGGGACCTTTATTTTTGTTGGTGGTTTTTGCGAGGAACAAATCTGTTTTTTTTTTTTTTACTATATTTTTAACAAGTTTATTTGATAAACAAGGTATAAAGGTGCAAGTTACATAAAATTTTAATATAAACGATACTTTTTTTGTATCTTTTGTAAATAAAAACTAAGGAAAGGAATAAAGGGAACAGATACAGAAAAAACTATGTGAGAGAAAGAAAAAAAAAAAGAAAAATTATCTAACGCTTCGATAATATCAAAAGATAGGATTTTTTATAATTTTTTTTTTTCAATCAAGAGTGGAACAGAAGATTCCATTAATCTATTTCAATAAAAAAAATCATCAAGTATTTATACTCTTTTAATTTTTTTTTTTTTTTTTCTTTTCTTTTTTCTTCTCTTTTTTCTTCCCCTTTTTCGAGAATAACGCATTCATCTAATTTGGTTACGGTACTTTGGACATGGAAACAAATAATAGTATAAGTCTGTCCTTAATTAACTTAGAAATACACGTACATTGTTATTAGGCAATATGGCGATTACTTCATCAATTTTCTATCTGGTGTTTTATTGGGATTGCCGCGATTTCCTACGGCCGGTAAATAAAATAAGACAAAAAAAAAAAAAGAAACGTTAAAATGTCCTAAAAAGTACAAAAATAAAGAAAAGAAGACCCACATCTTACTTAAAAAAGGGCATTAGGAGGGCTTTTTTTTTTTAAGGTGAAAGAGTAACAATTCGTTGTAACTTTACATTGTCAGTACTCAGAGGAAATTACTTCACACTTTTTGTTCATAATATGTCCAATTTGTTAGGAGCTTATAATTGTACAAGTATTTTTCCAGTTTCGCAGAGTAAATTTCCCCAGTTTTAAATAACCCCAGGATTATTCTTAATACTTAACTTTTTGGTACCTATTTTCTAATTAAAATTTAAAAATAAAAAAAAACGTATGTTTATTACGCTGCAAAATACACATAAAATAAATAATAATGATATCTATCCTTTTTTTTTTTTTTTTTTTTTTTTTTTTTAATAGTCTATAATGAATGGTTCGTTTTTGTTAACTTAAAAGTAACGTTTTCGCCATTATGTTGGTTCTTCTTATTATTTTCAGATGTATTACTACTACTTTCTGATTCTGCATCTTTCCTAACATGATGTATCTGAGGTAACTCGCCATTAGCAATACTTCTTGATTCAAAGTTCTCATAGTTATTATCATCGTCAATATCCTCTATATTTTGAAAAAAATCATCGTTTCTACTCAATCTTTCCTGCTCGCTATTTTGATGATCTTGATCACTCCATTCCTCGTCGTAATCACCATCATAGCCACTCGTATTATAGTGGTTCAGTCTTTGACCATATGTGCCATTTCTCCTATGCCTGTTAGAGTAGCTGCGGTCACTTTGATCATGGTTTAAATTCTTGGTCGAATTTAAAACGGCGGCACTTGTATGACTAAAATTAGCCCTAAAATTATTACGCTTTCTTTTCAAGTATTCCAAAACAGGATCTCTAGACCTTGTTCTAGCCAAGGAAATTTCCTTGTCATAATTGTTGTTGTTCTCATCGTCAATATACCGATTGTTATAATTAGAGGCAGATCTATTTACAGACATGTTAGTGTGTGTTTTCGAAAAATTATCGCTTAAGGAAGTAGGATTGTTTTTTAATTCTTCTAATCTATCGAATTTTCTTAATTTATCACTGGGCAACATAATAGCACGATCCAATTTATAAGGCAACCCTCTATGTTTCCCTCTGATTAATAATGCTACAATAATCAATTTTCCCAATGTTGAAAATTGTGCAGAAAAAGATTGATTTGAATTAGGATATCCCAAGCTTAATCCAACATTACCATAAGCACTAATCACCTCAAATAAAATCTGCCAAATATTAAAATATGGTTCATTCACATCTTTAATTCTTCTCCCTTCGATAATACATAATAAAAATAGTCCCAAAAAAATAAACCATAAATCAAAAGATAGTTGCTTTCTTAAATGCGCACCAATAAATGATTTTGTGCTCTCTTGATTATGTGCATCCTTGGCAGAATTGGTAGCATCTTCATTACGGTTTTCTTCCGCTTCATCATACTCTTCTGCCTGATCCAAAGTATTTTTGGCGTTCGGTTCTGCATTGGCCATAATTCCCAATGAAGTCTCTTCATAAACATTGGTTCTTCTGATGGAAATGGCTAGTGGCATAACAGAAACATACATCATAACCAAATAGGAAACTTGAACTGCAGGATGAAGTTCATTCAAACTCATTGAAGTGAATCCAGCAGTCCTTGTGGAAACACCTTGGAATAATCCATTTAAAACTCGGTACCAACCATTCCCCAAATTTTTGCCTAAACTGGAACGAAAATCTAAAATTAAAAACATAATCCAATCGAACCCATTTAAAAAAACTAAGGTCAACAGTAACCACCATGTTGGTGCATTGGGAAATAATAAAGTAAAACATCTTCTGGGATGGTCCAATAAAAATCTAAAACTTTCTTTTCTGGGGGATAAATCGGGCGATAATTTATATAATGCCCATATGATCCATCTAAGGGTGATGGGAAATCCGGTATTACCTATAATAATTAAAACTATCATGACAATTAAGATATATGAAGCATGGTTGAACGAACTCATGCTGTCTGGTGTTAAAGTTAATCCCAAATCGGAAAAACTACTCATAGAGGTGAAAAATGCCCACCAAGTAGGGCTAATCGCATCATCTTTTAAAATACGTTGATATTTTCTCGCAGCATTTGTTTTTAAATTATCGATCCAAGGAACAAACATAACAAATGCCAATATATTAAACCCAATGTAATATACCACTAACACTTTACACAATATTTTAATGGAGCTATACTCCACGCCACCCAATTCTTTTTTTTGATCGTCTGATAGACCCACAAAGGTGGAATTACGACCAACAACAAATGCAGGGTTGTTAGTAAAACTATATTTCAATTCTGATCTTGGCAAATAATCTTCTTGAGCATCTTTGGTATCCAGCGATTCCAAATCAATGTATTCGTCATTATTATCATCATCATCATCTTCATCATCTTCATTATCATCATCTTCTTCTTCATCTTCTTCTCCTGTGTCCTCGTTCTCATCATCCTCACTGTTACTATCTTCAGCGTTGTTATTAATCAAATGATGATGTGATGTTAAGGAAGTTAATTGGCGTTTCATTTGGTTTAATGCGTTATGATATTTGTTATCGCCATATCCTCTGTATTTGGTATTAACACTATTTAAATCCATGTTGTTAAAAAAAGGTTGACCATGATTGTAGCTGTTTCGTTTCATCCGTTTTGCTCTTTTCTTTTCTTCCTTCCATTTATAATAAATTTCTCGCTGGAATTCTGGATCTTGAGTTAATAAATCCAGTTCTTCTGGATCAACAAATTGTAAAGTGTTGGATCTTTTGTGTAAACGTATGCCTGTGTTGCCATTGCTACTTCCATGGTCTTGTTCGGTGTTTGTATTAGCCACAGTGGTTGTAGAATGGTTAATTGCTGAAGATGGAAATGCAAGTCCAGTTCTCGCCCTAGATATATCTTGGTTTAAAATAGGGACAGAACTGCCGTGTTCCTTGAGATAATTAGTATCTTCATAATCATACTCTCTGTATTTTGAAGCTCTATCCTCATTTTCATGCTTAACAAAATCAGAATTCTCCCTCGAATGGTTATCTTCATAATTATGGCTAAATATATGGTCGCTGTCACTATTTCTGCCAGTATTTTTATCGGATCCAATAGATAAGACCTTTCTAATAAAACCAAGTTCTTTATTGGTAGTACCGGTATTGTTTGGGGCACTATTTCCATTTTTGGTAATCCTCCGGGTTTGTTTTGGGACATTAAAGTGAATAGTGGGTTCAGCACCATAATTATTAGGTGGCAAGTAGGTACTATTGTTATCTTTATAAGGGGCATTGTTATGTTCGTATTTTTGTAAATGGTGTTCATATTCGCGTATGTTCCCATCAGAAACCAGTTGTTTACCATCGTATGCACTTACGTTATGGTAACCTTTGGAATCATTATCTGTATAGTGATCGTTGGTGTTGTCAGCATGAATATACCCCCCGTTATTCGATTTGTCATTGTGGATTGACTCAATACCATCCCCGTCATTAATATTCTCATTTTGAGAACTTTTGTCCACATTGTCCACATCTTCGTCGGTCCTATAATTATCATTGCCGTCTGATGTGAAAACATCATCTGAATTTAAAACAGTTGAGTCTGAAGTAGCATCATTTGGTCCTCTGATTACTAAAGCAGGCTCGTTAATGTCATCATCGTCATCATCATCTTCGTCGTCATTATCTTCGTCGTCTTCATCATTAGTGGTAGCAACATCAGAATCACTGTTATCAGTGATGCCCTTAACCTTATTACGATTATATTTGTGTTTTTTATTCTGTTTTCTTAACATCGAAATAGATCTGTACATATCTGCTGGGTTTATATCATGACTTTTCCGCCTATGTTTAAATTTCTCGTACATTTTAGGACTATTCGGTAGCTTAGCCTTAAGTTTCTTAGTTGGAAGGGTGGGCATTGTAGGACGATATTTGTTGGGGAATCTAAATGAATTAATCGATGATGCGTTTGACATTGATCTACTCATTCTTGGTCTATTATTGATTTGATTATATCTTTTATTTCTCTTCCGCGGTACTGGTGAATCGGCAAAGGTAATGCCACTTCTTTGATTATTAATGTTATCATTATCGCTGAATTTAATAGCAATTTTATGGTGCAATTTTGAACCATCATCTGGAGTGGCAATATTTTTATCGATATTTGTTTTGTTGGTAAGGTTTTTTCCTGTTTCAACTTCATCCTCATCATCGTTCTCTTCTCTACATACCATTTCCCCTCTAAATAACCTAGCTTGAAAATCATCGTTCGTGTTATCATTGTTATTGGTGGTAGTAAGCTCATTTCTACTGTTGTTGTCATTGGTATTAGCATGAATATTATTAGCATTGTATGTGTTGCGGGTACTTCCTAGTTTTCCGTTTTTTCTATTCGAATTGTGATTTCTAGTTTGTGTTCTTCTTTGACTTGTTCTTATGTTTGAATGCAAAGATATGGGCTGTGTCATAGTATGTGTAAAATATCTATTAAAATGAGTATCTCTTTTATGGTGGCCATCATTAAACCCAAAACCATTATTGTTAATGTTTTTATTTGTCATTTCTCTTTGTAGAATTGTTCTGGTTCTTCTCATCTTAAAATTTTTCTCACTCCAATCCCTAATCCCATCAAAATATCTTTCGAACCAATACAATCTAACAAATGCTAGAGTCGAGTGAATAAAAATTGGAGTAGTTAACAAAGTCACCAGATATATAATAATCTGTTGATACAAACATAAACTTTGAACATCAATAGTATTTAGCCCACCCTGTGATGTAGAACTGGCCGCAAAGACCAAAATATCAATGTATTTATGATTCCTAACGGGATACATTAAAATGGTGCACAATATAGTTAAAGAAATGATGTAAAAATAATGGACGGCAATAAAATTGGGAAATAATAATTTTAGTATAGGATGCAGTATTGTATGCGAATTACTTATAAAATCACGTATTTTACGGCCCAGTGATTTTCGGTACCGTATTTGGTACCTATGTATATGCGAAAAGGTAGGGTTTCTTGATAAAGTTCTAAGCATTGAAGGAGGAGAAACTATGTTGAGATTATACCTTTATCTTATATTGTAATAGATATGTGACAAATAGAGTAATGAGCTGTGACGAAAATTAAACAAGCATAAAAGTCAATATATAATTGGTGACTTTACCTGGTATTTCTTGCCGTTTTATAGTCTACTATTTTCTATTATTAATGATCTTTTCGAATGATGATGGTTATATATGTATGTATGTATGTATATATATATTATATATCTTTTAATTTGTCTATTACGCTTTTTTCTGGGATGGGAGGGAAAAGAAGAAGTTTTTTGTTTTTTTTTTTCAATGCTGTAGAAATCACATTAAGGAAAAAAAATGTAACAAATAAAATATTAAAAAAAGAAAAAAAAAAAAAAAAAAAATAAGCCCAGTCATACATTGTTTTAACTGTAATACTCAACTGCGTCGAAATTTTCTGCTTAGTTACTTTCTAATAAAAAGTAATAATATATGTTGCTTACCTCCACTGCCTCCTCTTAATGGGTAAATTAACAACTTGTGATCTACTGCTATTTATGGAACTTATTGCTAATTAGAAATTAACTAATTATTAGACTTGAATGTCCCTTTAATATGTGTTTTTTCTTGTCTCTTTATTTTTAGACTAATACTTAGTAGTAAGTAGCTTGCATATCAATTTTAATCATCTATATATATATTTGAATATTCTTGTTATACGTTTAAGAAGCTTATCAAGTTTAATTGACTGCTAACAATAATGGGTTTTAATTAGGGTAATGGAATATTCATTCTAGTTATATATTTATTGATAACAATATTCTATGTTGTATAGGATCTTGAACTACATTTTATAGCAGATAACCCTTTTTGTTTAAGCAAGAAAATAACGGTAAGTAGTGATATTTTATTTTATGATTAGAATATTTCTTTACAAATCAAACTTTCAACCGCTTTCTATTGAGAATATGGAAAATAAAAATGGAAGCAATTTAAAAAGTTCTGTTTAGGCTAAGATTTCTTTAAAAAGAAAAGGAAAGGAGAAAAGAAAAATGTATACTCAAGATTATGATTATTCATGGATTATATATACGTAACTTACTTGGTTGTATACAAAAGAAACTTAGAGAAAAAGAAAAAAAAGTTATTATTTTATTTGGGGTTTTTCATTAGTAAAAGTATCTTTTAGGGTGCTTTAACTTACTTAAACCCAATTGTGAGGAATCCAAGCTGCCTTTACACACATGTATGTTTATGAGAGTTGAGACTTACAACTTTTATAAAATGTTGACAACAAGTAATAGCAAACGCCTATGTGTACTGCAAAGCCACGCTATTGTGTTATTTTTATGCGTATTTTCTGTTGAAAAAGATCAGAATTTTTTTTTCTTTTTTTCTTGTTAAAAAAAAAAAATAAGTTTAAAATTTTCTTGGCAAAAATAATATTAAAAAAAACTGCCTGTAAAATTTTTGTTTTCTCAGCCTAAAAAAAAAAAATAAAAATAAAAATAAAAATAAATATACTATATTAACTTATACAAATAAACAGATACATATAAAAATAAATGAATTGAATTAATAACACAACAAAGTAGAATAAAGTGTGATTTAAAAAAAAAAAAAAAAAAAAAAAAAAAAACAATGCATCAACTACTCCATATAAGTAATTACATCAATTTAAATAATAAAAATAACTATACACTCTCTTCTTCCTCATGTTCCCCCAGCGTTTCCCCCTTTTTTTTTTTTTTTTTTTTTTTTTTGGTTCTTTCTTAGCCCCTATCCATTTGATTTGTTCAAAAATTATTAGCACCACCCCTATGTAGTGCAGGTAATAGGAGTTCTCGTTGCCGTTGTGAACCGCTTACATTGGTATTATCATTGTCATAATCGTCTGAATCATTGATTTCTTTTAAATATTGATCCGCTTTAGCCAACCTATCACTGATATAATCATTCATATTAACATCAACATTTGCATATTTCTGCAACCATGGATGTTTCAATAAAGAGGCATAAGTTGGTCGTCTTTCAGGATTCTTATGTAGACATAAAGATATAAAATCTTGTGCATCCCTACTAAATCTATCGCTGGGTAATCTTGGCGGTGGTCCATCGACAATAGCGCTTAACTGAGAAAAGATGTTATCGTAGGTCTCTGGTGGATAAGGATATTGTCCCAAAGCCATTTCAAGCAAACTTAACCCCAAAGACCAAATATCACTTTGGACTGAGTACGTGGTTGTGTCAGGATTCAAAGATTTGATCCGTTCCGGAGCCATATACGACTGACAACCAATGTTGGTTTTGGCTAAACTTGCTACTAAATTCCCACTAACACCAAAGTCACATAACTTAACAGTGCCTTGTGATGCGCTGCATAAGATATTGGTAGGTTTGACGTCTCTATGAATAATGTTATGGTTATCCTTTAGCTCTTTTAACCCATTAATTACCGCATTAGCAATGTAAGCTAATTGAGGTTCATCAATTCCACCCAAGTGCACATCAGGATCATAAATTTTATCTAACGAACCACCGTCCATGTATTCCATACACATATAGACGGCACCTTCAATAAAAAATGCACCATAAAAATCAACTATATATGGAGATACACACTTGTGCAAAACTTCTAATTCCATCAAAATCTGTCTAAACTTGGCTTCATCCAATTCTAATCTAACCTCTTTCATAGCCATTTGAATGTTTGTAGGTTTATGTAACACTTTCGAGACATTCCCATAATTACCGTGCCCTAATTCCTCCAGAAACTCCAACTCATCTAAGGTTATTCTAAAAGATGATCCATTTGAAAAAGCTATCCCTTTACTAGATAGAGATAGTTTGCCCGCAAAATTTAATGAGCCCGATTTAATATCCACGTACTTGGAAAAATTGGCAAAAAGACCATTTGTACCTGTGCTACCACGGCTATTGCTCCCCTTCCCCTTAGAATTGCCGGTAGATCCAATACTAGTACTGCCATCACCATCGCTTGAACTTAGAGAATTGCCACTATTACTACCATTACTCACTACAGTAGCAGTAGCCAAAGTCATCGGCGAGGAAGATCTTAATAAATTCCTGGGCAACCGACTATTATTGCCACTAACAGTAGTTTCGGATTCACCTATCTTAATAGCACCGGTGTTTCCATTGTTACTGGTATTAATAATACTGCTTGGAATATGTTGATGTGTGTGGTTTTGGTTAACATTAGTAGCCAATGCACCATTCGATGATTTACCTAAAGGTGCAGGTGCCAATTTTGAAAAGTCTAATTTTAACCCACGTCTAGCGCTCAAACTAGGCTTTTTGGTCAATTTTTCATTGTTAGCTTTTGGACGAATAACATTACCAGTGTTCTTGTTGTTAGCAACTGCTGTACTAGTGTTTGGGATAGCCGTATGCTCTTTTGCTTCGGTATGTATTATGGAAGGAACCTGTGTGTTAACAGTAATGTTATTATTGCTGTTCATCATTCGTTCAAAAGCAGCTGCACTTGGAGCAGTATTGCTGGTACTCATACCAACAATGCCGTCGTTCGGATAAACAAATTGCTTAACATTATTATCATTACTACTACTATTACTGTGATTATTTTTCATAGCGATAGTAGTATTAAGTTGTGGCATAAATTTTAACTGGTTGGGAATAGGAGGCGCTTTTCTAACAGGTTTTGCAATTATAGGTTTACTAGCGCTAGTAAAATTAGTATTTATTGCATAGTTTCTTGGAATATTATTAATTTTATTACTGGTATTATTAGCAGAAGTCATATCCAACTTATTACAAGTATTATCATGGCTGAAAGGTACATTATCTAATTTCGGTGTCGGTATATTCGTGTTATTATTTGTGTTATGGCCGCTACCAAAAGAGTTAATGCTGTCTTTTTTAATCTCAGTAATAGTCCCATTAAGGTTAATATTTTGTATTTCAACGTTATTATTATTCTTGCTACTATTTGTACTTTCAAGTTTACTATTATTACTATCTAGTTGTGATAGTCTAGTTGTTGTTTGCTTTTTTTCTTGTTCCTTTGATGGCAAACCAAAGTTCATGTTGATTTCATTGGATATTATAGTAGCTTTGCCGGTGCCTACATTGGTAGCAAACGTACTTCCTATATTCGTATCCGTAATATTGTTAAGTGGTGTATCTTCAGTTGGCAAAGGAGGTAATGGCTTATTGATAATCTTATTCACATCTTCAACAACAATTGGAGGCGGACCTATCTCTATTTGAGGCACAGACAGTTGAACTGGCTGTAAAGTCTCTAGAGAATTTGAGGAGGAAGAAGATATAGATCTATAAACACTACAGTTTTTACCCTGTATATTAGTATTACCAATGTTATCCTTAATATTTGATTTATTGGACGTTGTACTACTTGTACTACCACTTCTCTTTAATTGTCTTTGCTCCTGAAATGCTAACACTCTAGCCTGCAAGTTTGCATTAATTTTGCTACTGTTAGTGTTGTTGCTGTTGCTGTTGCTGTTGCTATTGTTGTTGTTGTTGTTGTTGTTGTTGTTGTTGTTGTTAATGATGATGCTATTGTTGTTGTTGTTGCCGTTGCTATTGCCATTGCTATTGCTATTGCCATTGCTATTGCTATTGCCATTGCTATTGCCATTGCTATTGCTATTGCTATTACTAGTACTATTGCTAGTACTATTGTTTGAAATGCAAGTATTAATACTATTACTATTATTTGACGTGCAAGGTATAGCTGACGTCCCACCACCGGTGGACGTCGATGATATTGAATTGATTGAAGAATTACTACTTGTGGATGAACGACGCATATTCTGTAACGATACTTGGTGTTGTAATTGATGATGGTTAAATTGGTAACCATTAGTAATATTGGCATGAAGCTGACTAGTATTTACAGATTGGGATTTTGCTAGAAATAAAGGTGATGACATAATAGATGAGTTCTTTTGCTGCTGTCCATCAGTATTGAGAGTGTTTGTTTTATGATAATTACCTTTGCCAATATTATTGTTATTGTTGCTATTGCTATTAGTAGGTTTTGGAGTAATATGCAATCTGTTAAATTTGTCCTCTTCCATGATATAAAAATTTCTTTTTTTTTTTTTTTTTTTTTAATAATGTTTACCCAATTTAAAAAGCCCGGTACTAAGCTTTTCCCTCCTCCTTTTGTAACAGTAACTTGGCTTTGTAGCTTACTCTTTACTCTTTAATAAATATAGCGCTGTTGACAAGAGTACTTTTTGTTTATTATTTTGGTAATAATTTTTATATGAGTAACTAGTTTTAAAAGATGGTAAGTAAATTAGTTTCGACGTTGATTCTGATCTTGATTCTATCCTTAATCTTATTTAGCCTATATGCTTTATTATATAATCTAATTTGGCGGTAAGCAGGAAATTTCAATTTTTTTTTTTTTTTTTTTTTGAAGTGTTGGAAACAGAAGGCGTAGGGTGAAAAGGAAGGGGGGAGGGGAAGATTAAGAGAAAAAAAAGAGGAAAAAAAAAAAAAAAAAAAAAAAAGAAAAAAAATATATATAACTAAAAGCCAAGTTACTACTGAAAAAGTTGGTAATGAAGTAATTTGTAAAAATAACAGTTTTGTTATTGTTAATGTTTATTTATTAGGATTTAACCCTATATTGAAATTACCTTCATAAGAAATGTTGTTGTTGTTGCTGTTTTGTACTGCGTTGTCTGTTACTTTCCTTTTACCATGGAAAATGCCTTTTTATTCTTCTTTTTTGTATTGTTTCTAAACTTTTTCTTTTTTTTTTATTGTTGCTGTTTTACTATAAAAATTTTATGATTTATAACCAATTCATATGGCACTTTTTTTCGCGCGAGCTATTAATAGGTACAATTAAAATTTTATTATTTGTTACGAGAAATTAATGGAACCTGGTAGAAGTTGGTGGCGCATCAATTAAATAAATAAGTTAAAATACAAAGAAAAAAAAACTTTTTTTTTTTTTTTTTTTTTTTTTTTTGAATTATAATTATTTGGTTTCTAGCCCTTTGTTTGTTTGTTTGTTTGTTTGTTTGTTGTCTTATACCCGTCCTTCTTCATCCCTCTTAATGAAGGTTTTTATATTTTTGTATTTATATTTTTTTTTTTTCTTTTTTTCACTCCAGTAAAAAAGTTAAATATGACTTTTCACTTTGTTTTTAAATCACAGTTCATAATTTTACAAAGTATAATAATACACAATAAATAGCACGTATTATATTTGCATCATGCGATATAGTAGTAAAAATAATACACACAAAAAAGCAGCAGTTAATAAGCAACATTGCAAACACTGACAGTATTATTGGTAAAAAAAAAAAAAAAAAAAAAAAAAAAAAATATATAGTAAAATAAATTACAAACTTTCGAAATATCACAACGTCAAATAGCAACAGCAATAATTAATCTTTTTTTTTTGATAGGCGCCCACATTTCATTTTTATGCTATTCAACAAAAACAACAAAAACGAAAAAGAAACTACCTTAATCTTATTACCAATATTTCTCATGGTATCATTCATCGTATATAGTGCAAAAGCACACACGGAGTTAAGCAATTTCTTACACAGGAAATATAAAAATACAACACCTGTACATTATATATACCCCTTTATTTCATGTAATAAATCTCAATACCATCTTTCACAAAGTAAAGCAGTTATCAGTTAGATTTATTTCTTTAGTGGATATTACTTTTTTTTTAAGTTGTTTTGTCACTAAACTGGCTAATAAAGCTTTCTGGAATTTCAACAGCTTTGGGAACTCTTCTATTCTCAATTTTTTGAGATCTTCTATAATGCATCAATAAATTAGAATTCGCAACCCCAAACTTTTTAACCAACTTGCCATAGAATAATCCACAGGCATTGCATAATGTCCTACTTCCGTATGGACCTTTTCTCCATTCTGGTGTATCATTTTGTCCGCAATGTAAACATTTCACATCCTTAGAATTACTATTAATATTTGGTCCATAGAGCCTTCTTCTATTTGTAGTTTTGCTTTTCTTAATTCTTCCATCAGAAAAAGAAGAAGTAGGTCCATTTTCTAGCCTACTCAAACTACCATTGGTTCTATTAGCTGCCTGAAAAATTACATCTTTACTTTCAATGTACTGCTTTTCATCTTTGTTCTTGCTTTTTTTTCTATTTTCCATTCTAATATTACTAACACGATTATTAGCATTAGTACTAATATTATTCCCATTATTGTCGATGTTTAGTTTATCTCTAAATGTAAGAGGATGTAATCTTTCATTCGAATTGGATGTGTTAGCCAAAATATTAGAAAGACTGAGTATATGTGTGCCGTGATAGCCATTAACCAAACTTCCATCACAGTTATTGTAATTATGATGATAATTTGTCTTGGATGCGTCAAATAAAGTCCGTCTACGAAAAATAGGATTAACAAAAGTAAATTTACTACCGCTATTAGGAGCAATATACTTTTTATTAATGATAATGTTATTACGATCATCTGCTGTGTAGCTAAATTTGGTCTCATCATTTGGAACACAACTTTCCTTTCCAGCATATAATTGGGGGGCTTGGTTTTGTGGTGTATAAAGAAAAGAGCTAGAATTAGTAGTAGTAGTAGTAGTAGTAGAGGCAGATGCAGAATCAGAGCCAGACGAAATAGAAGTGGCTGCAAAAGACTCCAAATCTGAATCTGGGTAAAGTTTTAGGTTTTTTTTTTTAACATCCATTAGTATCTGTAAATTAGCTTCATAACAATTGCTTAATTCAATAGCATAGTCGATATCCGGAATATCTAAATATTTGTAAAGGGAGTTATGATTGTTGTTTTTGCTGTTTTTGTTTTTGTTGTTGCTTCCATTCTTAGTGTCACATTTGCCATTATTCAAAATCGTATCCCATTTCTTATTATAATTTTGTAATTTCACTACTAAAGTACTCAAATTATTCAAAGCATCTCTACATTTTTTGCAATCATCAATATCTTTAGCTAAACCTATAGTATTGTCATTTACGTCGTTTCCAATGGAGTATAAATCAGAACACTGTACTGAATGGCTCGTAATATTCTTCGTAGTAGCATGATTTTGATGAAAATCTTTACCGTTTTCGACTGTTTGAACGGTCGTATATAAGTTATCTAATCTATCTCTCTTACTTACATCCTGCTCAATACGTTTATTGCCAGTGACGGTAGTAGCAGAAATATGGTGGTATTTGTTAATATTATGTAGAGGTTGTGATATAGATTTGTTAAATAAAAAAAGATTTCCGGAGTCCTCATTATTATAGTTACCACATAAGCCAGTATTCCCACTGGATCTATTAGCAAAAGCATACCTTTTAGGATTTGTACTATCCAAAGAATAATTTGGCGCTCTAAAATTAATAAATGTGGAATTATAGGAAGATACCTGTGGCTCATTAACATTATGAATGGTATTAATACTATTTGAGAATAATTCAGCAATGCTGGGTAATTTTATAATACCATTGTTTTTCATAGAATTGTTACCATCAAAATTGTTTGGTTGAGTACAAAATGTGCCAGTACTTGCAGCATAATTATCTGTACCAGCAATACTTGGAATAAGACAGGTATTAATGCTAGAAGCAGTGCCAGAAATATTAGTCATCACTCTGCTGTTGTTATTAGCAGTATGATTAACATTAATGGTATCACCAATATTGCTACTGTTAATAGAACTAGCATCAGTAGGTATTCTAATCATTTGAGAGTTTGTTATCGAATAAGTTGAGCAACAAAACACAACTAATTGAAAAAGGTTGGGTCAAATTTTTCTCTCTTTCTTTCTTTCTTTCTTTCTTTCTTTCTTTCTTTCTTTCTTTTTTTTTTTTTTTCCAATTCATATATATACCTTTAAATGTTTATAAGATAATGTTTCTTATTTTTCGAACAAAACAGAATAAGATAAGAAAAAGGTAAAAACTCTTCCAATTTTATACTTCCCTTCACAAAAACAGCTAATGAGTTTGGCTATTAGTATTATTACTTTTTGCTACATTTTTTTTGGTATTATTGTTTTTAATAGCTCTATAGTACTATTTTAGTTTGTTTATTTATTTTGCTACTTTTATGGTCTTTTTCTTTTACTCCAGGTCTCAATAGTAGTCGTAAATTAATATTATTATTATTATTATTATTGCTATTGTTACTATTATTATTAAATTCAATGGAATAATCAGCAATAGATAAAATGAGATAGGATAAATATAATTATGTATACATGTCTATACAAATACTATCCGATCGGCTAACTAAATAGATAGAATAAAAAAACTATCTTTAAAAGGTAATTGTCGCTTCGTTATTAAAACCTTATATTTTATAATTATTTTCACAAAGTAACAATGTCAGTATTACAAATGAACAAAATAATTATTACTTTTAGAAGTATCATCAACAATAAAACCTGGCAAAGGTTATGATTAAAAAAAAAGCAAAACTGACGAAAATAGCAAATTTAGTATTAAAAAAAAAAAAAAAAAAAAAAAAAAAGAGGGGCTTTGAGTGGATAAAATGTTTTGTAAAAATTTGATACTATGACACAAAATTATGCATAACTCTTTGTCATATTGGAAAGGGTTTCTTTTCACACGGTTAAAAATAGGGTATAATGTGGCATAAAAGCACCTATATGTTATACTATAATAGAATATTACTGGCAAATTTCAATTTTTTTTTTTTTTGGTCATAAATTATTATATTATTTTCGCTAGCAGTATAATTTTCTCTGGTTTATTTCTTTTTTAAAGATTCAGATCATTTCTTTTTGTACTAATAATGATATTACCATACAACTACCCACATAGCCGACCATTTGAAAAAATGCTTTTCTACTTAGGGAAATCTGCTCTTCCTCGCTTCTAAATTGTTTGAATATATCTCTTAAATGATTAACAATGTTTAAAATCATCTCTATCAATAGTATGAAATCAATTATTTTATAAATAAACCTATAGCTATAGTTTATATTTTCTTTTTATATAAATAAATAAGAATAATTCCTCTTTATCAAGAGAGGGGTAAGTGAAGTCGGATTAAATTGTACAATTTTTTTTTTTTTTTTTTTTTAATAACAGAAAAAAAGAAAAAAGGAAAAGAAATTGTAAGGCAAATAAATACTCAGTCCGAAATACTTGTAGCCCGAAATACTTGTACGAGCTAAAATGAAAATCTTTGAAACGTATTGTTTATATTTATTTGAAATAAATTGCCTTTAATAAAATTTTAAACAAATTGACAATATTATTTTTCTCTATTTTCTAACATAAACATAAACATAAACAAAAAAAAAAAAAAAAAAATATGGTTGAAAATTTGTTATTATTAATACTGTATTTATCTTAGGCGGCTATGATAAATTAGTGACAGTGCTTGATTCTTTAAACATAAAAAATACACACAAATAAACCACAAAGAAATATAACAAGACAGTACATATATCATGAACATAAAAGTGAGAAATATAGCAACGGTGCCATTATTAAAATATTCAAAATATTCTGGTACCAATAATAACGATGACTGTTATGATTTAAGCAATTGGCAACATACAGTTCCAATGAATAATTTATCGTTGTATTTTTTAATAGTGGTAAATTATAATAATTCTGCCAACAGAGTTGGAAATATTTTAATCAAAATAGTACAGTGCAAAGAGGAAGATGGTAATATAGTAAATAATTTAGAAAATATCGATTTGCAACAATTATTATTTTCATCATCCGGGACCAATTTTATGGCTACCAACAGTAGTAAAATAGAAGAGGTGATAAGGTTTAATGTTAAATCTCCTGTAATTGCATGTAAATATTATCAACATGAAAAGCAACATAGATTCCAGATAATTTGCAATGATGAAAATTATAGAAAGATTAGTCAAACACTAAACAGTTTGGGACTCAAGATAAAACAGGGCAGACAGGTTATTCGTTCATATACTACTGGATGTGGGATTAATTCTAATCCTAAAGATGTTTGCATCAATAGGAATAATACTACCTTTGCAATACCTAAAAATATTACCGACCACAACATCTCAAGAACACATTCTTTTTTTGATGCTACTACTGCTACTTTTGGTGACGATACTTACGATTCTGATAATATTACCACCAAAAGAACAAAACCAACGGTGAATACTAATAATCCACCAACAATACCACCGAGAAACTATAATCTGGATGTTACTCTTAATAATAATAACATCCAAAAAACAAATGAAGCATCATTAAAAGTAACATCTTTTGAATCTAACGGTTGTAATCCTAGAATGTTTGATAATAATAATAATAATAATATAATTCCTAAAAATAATTATTTATTTGTTGGTACTCCAAATAATAATAATAATAATAATAATAATGGTGGTATTTCCTTAATAATTGACAAAGATTATATTGTTAAAAAAATACAGGATAAAGAATTTATGCAAAATGTGTATGATTTAGAAGAAATAATAAAAAACTTGGTACAATAAAAATAACCATACCAAGCGTATATATATTGTTTTTAAATAATATTTCAACAAATTATACATACATATATATATATATAGATATATATATATAATGGATAAAAATAAATATCTAGATAGTAATAAACGAAAAACAAAAGCGAAAAATTGAAGGAAAACCTTAACTAGATAACGCATTCAAAGTAAAAAATTTAAATTATTAAAAAAAATGGCAAAAGCAAACAAGTAGATAATAATGTTAAAATTATAAGTGGAGATGAAGAGAAAGCAGGTACAAAGCCCATTATAACACGACTACCACCATTTGATGATTTAGTAGAAATAGTACCACTACTTTCACTTGAATTACTGGTACTACTTTTATTACTTTCCGTACTTATAGTACTTGTTTTTGTAACAACAGTGTTGTCAGTATTTTTACTTATACTAGTCATATTAGTGGTACCAATGTTAGCACTAACGACACTGGTAGTTTCGATATGGATAGTGCTTTCAAAATCTTCTGGAACATAAAAGGTAGTAGCATTTGCACTCTTCAAAATATTAGAATACCAAGGAAACGGTTGAACAAAAGTTTGAAATTCGTCAAATGGGAAAGTTGACGCCATGTCTTGTTGTAATGAATCATATTGTGATATAGTTATTATACGATATAGATAATTAATTATATCTTGAGGCAAGGTTTTAGAATTTTCATTTAAATAGGACAAATATTTAATGTCGTCAGAGTTGTAATCAGCTAAAAATGCAGAGATTATCGGCATATCATATTGTGCCGCCTTGGATCTTGCCAGTTCAATTATTTCTGTTGAGACACTTGTGGTAGTAACTGGCGCTTTAGATATGGTTGTGGCCAAACTAAATTGAGTTGTCAACGATAAAACGCAAAATAAAAATTTCAGTGTGTATAATAACCGTGTCATTTGTTGGAACAAAATGGTTTTCCTTATCCTTCGTATTTTTGATTACAAACTTGAAGACTACAAAATACTTTTGAACTAAAGCTGAAGAAAAAGAAGTCGCCAAAAAAAAAAAAAAAAAAAAAAAAAAAAAAAAAAGATCAAGTAGGTGGTTATACCATTTTATTTATATAAGGAATGTTACAATTCATTTATCTATTATTAGATCGTTGAATTTGACTTGATACAAGTTTTAACATTTTGTATCTGGCAAAGGAAAAAAAAAGAAATGGTACTTCTACATGCATTTCTGATACACAATTACATGTCTTTTCATAAAACGTTAAAAAATTTCGATAATTACCAACAATGAGGGTCAATTTTTAGAATTTTTTTTTTTTTTTTGCCAAAAAGAGATGCCAATGCCAAAAAAATTTTTTTTTAATTAGTATAATTGGTGTATCATTGACAATTTTAAACAAGGCGTAAATAGCTATATTGTTCAAATTTATTCTATGAAATACTAAACATTTTATTCACAACGTGTGTTTACTATATAAAGTCGGTAAATGCAAGTAGCTTTAACGGCATTTTTTTTTTGGTCTTATTTTGAAACATGGTAATAAATAAGAAGTGTAAGTAATAATAAACCCTAAAAAAAAAAAAAAAAAAAAAATATCATAAAAATTCAGCGGGAACATCAAAGATAATTTAAGATAAAACTATTAAACAATAAACAGCGAAAAGTAAAATAGATTTTCTAACATATATAGATATATTCTTTGGCTTCATTTTTCAGAATCTTTAAATTGACTGTTATCTTATGTTTTTACGTGTTACACCACCAATTTTCAGTGCTGTGCTCATTTCTGACATTGAATATTCTTGCATTTTTTTTTTTTTTGTTTGAACAATTTATTAACTTAAGAACATTACCCGGTACAATTTTTTTTTTTAAGTTCTGTTTACTTTTATTGTATCGGCTTTTTATTATTATTGGGGTGCTTATTTTGTATGGATTTCTCTACGAATTAATTCTTTGCTTAGTTATCACGTACAAACACGCTTGACGTTGGCGGTGTCCATTTATAAGCCAGGTATTTATTCCAACAACTTATCTATAAACGAATCTTTTGAAGGGTAAAACTTTTTTAACCACCTCAAATGCTTTATTATTATTTTCGTCCCTCTTTTTCTATCTCTCTTTTATCTCATTTTATATTAGCACGTCCGATTTATAGCCACTAATTTTTTTAAATAAAAAAATTTAAACCAAATTTTCACTTTAGGAGAGGAAGAAGAAGATATACATATTTATTATCAGTACCATGACACTAGCATCAAATATTAATACAAACTACAGTAATAACAATAATACCCGCAATATTATTGACAAATATTTCTACTATGAAGATATAGTATTAAAATATTTGGATACAGTTCCATATATAAATAATTATACCTACCACAAAGTTAGTGGCAGAATCACATTATTTCTACTAACTATGGGGATATTAGCCATAATTAATGAAATATGCATAAGTTTAGATATGTATATATTAAGTAAGAACACTTATAATGAGATAAATAGTAGTGATTTACAATCTTTGAAGAAGCATAAATTGTTGTTGGAAAAACATTTTAAAAACGATGGTACCGGGCACTCTTTCATTAGTAATGATAATGAAGAAACTTTGCAAGACTTTTTTTCTAAACCTGTCCCGGTAGCTCACCTAACTGTTACATGTGCTGTTATAAATTCTAAGGATGGTTATAAGCCAATATTGAAAACCCCGTTGGTTTACCAATTTGAATTTACTACCAATGAGTTATATACATACGATAATAACAACAATGCTTCTATTAATGACGGATTAGAGTATGGATGCAAGTTGGTGGAATTAAGAAGGAAATTATATCATTTTTTCAAAGATAGTAGTATCTATGAAGAGCTGAGTAAAAATACTAACATAAATTTTACTATTAGTAAAAATATTTTTATTTATAACAATAAGGATGAACTATTAGATAGCTCCTTTGACGATTACCCGCTGTGTTTTTTAAAATTAGAAACTGGGAATGTGATAAAATGCGAATTTCTAATTTAAAATCATATACATGTATATATTTCTGTAGATTAGTATATAG
The DNA here is from genome assembly GCF_020623625.1 of Saccharomycodes ludwigii. Classification (NCBI taxonomy): domain Eukaryota; kingdom Fungi; phylum Ascomycota; class Saccharomycetes; order Saccharomycodales; family Saccharomycodaceae; genus Saccharomycodes; species Saccharomycodes ludwigii. The sequence continues at coordinate 882,183 of NC_060202.1, forward strand.
CGTGGCATAAAACACATACTTCTATAAAGGCGGTACATTGTGCTTCTTTTCGTTTCTATTATTCAGCACTTCATTTCTACCCCATTGCCATAATTTAAATATCTGTACTAGGTTCGGTTCGCATAGGGTGCCACTATTGCTGACAGTTGTAGTTGAATTATAAGCAACATTATTTGTACTGCTATTGACGAGGCTATTAGATCTTTTCCATATTGGATTGGTAATTATATTACTATTTATATTTTTACCGAATGGATCAACTAGTTTACCAATTTCAAAGAAAACGTCTTTATTGTTACCACCACCGCCATCATCATCATCATCATTATTATTATTATTATTATTATTATTATTATTATTATTATTACCGCTAGGATAACCACCAGCCGTAGAGGTGCACATATTTATAAAAACAGGCCACTTTTTAATATTAGAATTACTTACAATATCAGGATAAATAATTTTTAGCAATTTATAATTAACCTCTTCGCTCAATTTTAATCTAAATTCGGAATCAAATAGCTTTTGCAATACAATAGGTAATTTCCCATTCATAAAATCAGTAATTAATTTCTTTGAAGGATATAGTAATAACATCATTACATACTGTAAAAATTTGAAGTACTTTTTTCTTCTAGTGATAGGTAATATTGTCAAACATCTGGTTGATAATTTTTCCCTCGAAAAATTCATTAGACCCATGATAAATTTCTCCTCATCATTGTCCTTTGTACAATCGTCCCTATCTTTGTATTGCTCATATTTATACTTTTTGATTGTTTCAATCATATGTAGTAATAATAGTTTATAAAATAAATCCAATTCTAAAATATCTTTATCAAATTGAGCGGTTTCACTATCCTTGCCACTGGTATCTTTAACAGGTGGATTACTAACATCAACACCAGAAGAACTATACTCATTACTCAATTGTTCTAATATTAAAACACCAAATAAATCGCCAATAGCTTCGATACTTTTCAAAACATCTCCATTATTTATTAAATTCATAATAGTTAACCTTTCTCTAATTTTATATAATCTAACAAAGGCATCTGATTCTTTGTTGAAACTGTTGTTGGTGTCACCTGTTAAGAAATTGTTGCTGTAGACACTATTATTTATTTTCCATAACAGTTTTATGGTAGATTCTTCAAAACAGCTGATTATAAAATAATTTAATATTAAATATTCAGTGTTATTGCTGTTGACATTTGTACAACTTTTAACGTCAGTCATATATTTTTTAAAAGTGATGCTTATGGGGAAATTGTTACCCTGTGGGGAAACATTGATATCATGTTTTCCTGTTCGCCTCTTCTTCTTTGCAGCAATGGCAGTAGCACTAGTAGCAGAATTTTGAAAGCTAGTCATATTCTCCGTCTCTATAATATCTGAAATTATATTTTTCCTGTTTCTGTTTCTTCTGTTTCTTCTATTTCTGTTATTGCCTGAAGAAGAAATGGTCGTAGCAGCAACATTATCGTTAGTATTTATAGCACTGGAAACACAATTTGTGTTATTGGCAGCAGCAATTTCAGTATTACTGTTGAGACTAAAATTATCATTTTCGTGTAAATGTAGGGGCTTACCTTTACTTGCGCCAATATTTATCAATCTATTAATATCATAGATATCCAATAAAGAATAAATAGGATCATTACCCTGATCTTTATTAGTAGTTTTTTTATTCTGTTTCTGATCTTGTAAATTCATATCGTTTAAAATTGTTACCGTTTGTTACGATTACCTTTGGTACTTTATGATTTAATATGGATCCCTAAATTTGGTTGCATTAAACAACAACAGTAGAATGAAAATAAGATGAAGAATTTATAGGTCCTTTATAAGCATAAGTGATCTATGTAAAAAAAAAAAAAAAAAAAAAAAAATGGTGAAAGGGAGGGGGGGAAAGGAAAAAAAAAAAAATTACTAAAACGAAAGGGGGGAGGGAGGAAAGGGAGAGGGTAAACATTAAAGGCCAAACTATTTTTGGATATTATTATTATTATTATTATTATTCATTTTTTTATTACTATCTCTATTAACGGTTATATGGTTTAGTATATAGAATGTACGGGTGTTAATGTTGACTTTATAAGGACTATTGATTAATGGTGTACATAGCTTTTCTGGAACAACATATTGTATCATAACTAAAAGTCCGTGTTTTTTACTTGGATGTTACAATATTGCTTTCCTCATAGCTGTTGTAACTTTAAGACACCCATAAAAGTTTGAAAAGCACGTTCCTCTCTTCTCCCGCAAATCAATACTAAGACATATAACAGCGTGGAAAATATTCATGTTTTAAGAATTTTATACGGATATAGAATTACGTGTCAATTACAACTCGTAGTTTTAATTTATGAGCATCTTGTTTCTCTTGCATTTTTACAGTTCTTATATATTTTCCAATATTTAAACCATCGGAACTTTTCTTTGTTCCCCGTCTCGCCATTTTTACCTCCGTCATAAACCGTAGGTATGATTTGGTCCCAACTATTGAAAACTCCGAATTCTACTAAATCGGTAAAACTACTGTGATCAGAATACGGGATTTTTATACTCACATATCTATCATTTATATCTTTTATTTTCTTTTTCCTTAGAGTATTACTGCTATTATTACTGGATAGTTGTATTTTACATTGTTGCAGTAGTTTTTCCTCATTAAAGACCAGCTCATTATTCTCCGCACTATTATTTTTACTACATAGTAGCCGTCTGATTATTTGCTCATGATTAATTTCATTATTGCTAATATCATTGCTGCGAGTATCATACCTATTATAGAAATTCCACCCGGTTGGTTGTACACCTATTATGTAAGTGTCAAACTTGTCAACTACGTAATTTCTTAAGTTATGATGATCAAGTAAATATTTGGAGCCTTTTGAAATATGATGCATGGGCACAATGCAGCAAACTACGTCATTATTGGTTAAAGAGTTGCCATTGCTGTTCTCGAAAATATCTTGAATATAAGCACCTGTAGATTTTGAGCCCCCTTCACTATTATTCACTATAGATATATTTTCATATTTTAAATTTCTATGTAAATCCGGAATTTTGGCTCTCAACGTATCTCTATCAATAAGTACATTACAATTTAATTCTGAAGCAATAGAAATACTTAAAGGTTCTTTGCCTAGGGTATACCCGCCAAAAAATATGATATACTTTTTTTTAATGCTACCGTTTTTATTATTATTATTATTATTATTATTATAATTGAGCAATTTAAATATTAATTGGATATTATTCTTACTATTGCTATTGGCATTGAATATGGTATTATGTCCCTGTCCTAAGCAATATTTTACTAAAAAATTTAGGGTCACGTTTATGACATTTTCTTGACTAGGAAATTGATATGCTATATTTAAATACGTAGTATCCAAATACACCTTATTGTAGTGATGCAACGATAGAAATGGAAACATTTTTTCATGATGATACCTAAAATCACCAGTGTGCAAATACTTAATAGTACTAGTAGAATTGTTGGTAAATTCGAAATGAAACAAAGCTGCACCTGGGCAATGATTTGCATCAATAAGCAAAACCTTCAAAGACTTATCTTTTGGAAAAATATTATCGTAATAGGTGTTAAATTCTAGAGGTTTTATTCTACTTAAACTTATTTCTGAAGGAATGTTAAATTTGGAAATCAATAAAGATGCAGTGATTTTAGAACAATAAACTATTGCATTTGGTTCATAATCGGTGAACCATTTGATTGATAACCCAATATAATGATCTGAATGGAAATGAGACAAAAAAAAATGTTTTATTTCACCATCATTATACGTATAATTGAAACCATCAACTACTATCTTATGTGTGCTGTCAAATGTTAAGATCTTATAGTGAGGGGGAACTAGATTTTTTCTTTTTCTTTTCTGTTGCTTAATATTGTTTGAAAGTATTTTTTTTATAGGTTTTTTTTCAGAAAGCATAAAATCTGTTTTTTTTAGGCTTAAAATTTCCTTTGTAGATTTAAACTTGGTGGATCTAGTAATGTTTGGTTGTTTTTTCCGTGATTTTATATTTTGCCGAATAATTAAAAGATCTTCATTTGATACATTAATATTGTTATTATTGAGCGTGATATTTGCCTCAGCATTTTTATTCTTTAGTAGAGTTTTAGTGCTTATTTCTTTATCTACTTTCTCCACTTTTTTCTCCTCATGTACATAGTGACATTCGTTCTGTTTTTCATTATCATTGTCATCATCATCATCATCATCCAAGATAATTATAGTTTCTTTTTTGATATTATTACTACTATTCAGATTCTTGGCAGAAAAGAATTCCAATAAGCTTGATTGTCTGCCCATTGTATTGCTAAGCACTTCAGATATAAGTTACTCCTTCTTTAATAAATTTTTGCCTTTGTTTTTGTTTTTGTTTTTGTTTTTGTTTTTGTTTTTGTTTTTGTTATATGCGGATAATAATTATAACATATTTAATCTACTTTTCTGTTGTGGTAGATAAAATACATGTCTTTGTATAATTTAACTTGAATAAAAGTAGATTTACTCAGTACTGGTAATTATGTAATGAATAAAGTTGTTATATTTAGCAAAGCATGTTAATCAATGTCCTTTTTATGTTTTCACGTGATTGTATAAGATTAAACGCACGAGTTAATTATACTCGTGTATATATAATATATATATATATATTTTTTTTTTTTTTTTTTTTTTCTTGGAAAAGGAAAAAAAAAAAGGTTGAAAAAAAATGTAAGTATAAAACGGTTAAAGCTATTTCTTATTCTACCTATATATATATATATATATATATCTATGAGTTTACAAAAAATAGTATGATCAGCAAGCAACATACCATCAACATCGGCACTATAGTCATTAAAAGGAACGATGGGATTTTTGACTATAATGAAAAAACAAAAGATAAAGGATAAAGAAATCAAATGTTTATTACTAGGATTGGATAACTCGGGGAAATCGACCATAGTAAAAGGGTTGCAAGATATAACCTGTGAAACTACTACCACCACCACTGCAAAAGAGATCACGCCCACTGTAGGTTTCAGCATCAAAAGTGTTACATATTCATCTTATCTTATAAATATATGGGACATAGGAGGACAAAAATCTTTAAGACCATTTTGGAATAATTATTTTGATAAAATAGACTGTTTGCTATGGTGTGTTGATATATACGATAAATCTAGAATAAATGAGTCAATGGAAGCATTGAAGAGGAATTTGGAAAGTGTTGAAATTGAGGGCGATATTGTAATTCCTGTAATTATATTATTGAACAAGGTAGATTTAATAGACACAATGACCGATGGTAATAACAACAACAACAACAACTATGGTAATACCGATTTTTTATCAACTTATTCTTTTTTGGAAAAAGAAATGGTGGGTAATAGTAAAAATAATAACTATACTATAATTCAATGTAGTGGTATTACACATTTAGGTTTAAAGGAGCTGTTAGTTAATATCATCATTGGTAAATGATATAATCACTTTAACCTGACTAAATAATACCTTTTTTGCAATGCCCCATTAGAGGGGTTTTTTCCCCCCTAGGGGAACCCGATATTATCCGCTCTATGAACATATTATTCTATTACAACATTTAAAATATTTTGAATTTATGTGCGTATGTAACGCTGGTAACGCTCGCAAATTCATATTATCCCAGAAAATTTATCAAGTGTGTATGTATATAACACATGTTTATTCATTTATTTTAATGAGGACCAGCAGCACAATCACTATCGCCACGGGTTAATGGAACGGACGAGAGGAAAAACAGGCACAATAGAAAAAAACAAACAAACAAGAAGATATGCTTATAAAGATAAGTATTAGAACAGAAGGATAATCATTATGTGTAAGTGTTAATAGAATAAATAATTCAATATTAAAAAAATAAAAAAATTAAAAAAAAAAAAAGTAAATAAAAATAGTATATAAAGCTTATTCTAATGAATATCAATATCAATACAAATATATATTATATATATATATATATATATATATACTTCGCCTATTTCTTAAATTCATACCGCTTCCTTTCCATCATAACACTTCTACACGTTTATATATATAGACTTAAAAAAAGAGAAAAAACTCAAGTAGGTAAACAATACCAACATAAAACACACCAATAATAAAAAAAAAAAAAACAAAAAATTACACAAACAACAATGTCTGAAGGTTTAAAAGTTACAGTATTAGGTGCAGCCGGTGGTATCGGTCAACCATTGTCATTGTTATTGACATTAAGCAAGTTACCAATTAGACATCTAAGTTTATATGATATTAGATTAGCACCCGGGGTGGCCACTGACTTATCTCATATTACTAATGTTCCTAAGATTACAGGGCATGTTAATCCAGCAGAAGCTTTAGAAGGAACTGATGTTGTTGTTATTGTTGCTGGTGTACCAAGAAAACCAGGCATGACTAGAGATGACTTGTTTAGTATTAATGCTAAAATTATGCAAGGTTTAATTAAAAATGTTGCTATTTACGCTAAGCCCACTTGTTGCGTTTGTGTGGTTTCTAATCCAGTTAACTCACTAGTGGCTGTTGCTGTTGAAACCTTGAAGCAATACACTTCTTCTACAGATAATAGTGGATGGGTTGAAAACAGAGTTTTTGGTGTAACAACTTTAGATAATGTTCGCGCAGAAACTTTTAGTAATAATAAAGATGTTATTGTTATTGGTGGCCACGCCGGTAAAACTATTATTCCATTACTACCTAATGGTACTGAGGTTCCAAATTATGAAGAATTTGTTCATAGAGTTCAATTCGGTGGTGATGAAGTTGTGAAGGCTAAAGATGGTAAGGGTTCGGCCACTCTAAGTATGTCTTGGGCTGGCTTTAGGTTTGTTTCTAGTGTCATTAAAGCCAAGGCTGGCTTATTGAACGGTTCTACCGTATCTGAAAATGAATTAGTTCCAGCTTTTGTTAACTTGAAATATAATAGAGGTGGGAAACAATTGCAAAACAAATTGCGCAGTCCAAAAATAGAATATTTTGCTTGTCCTATTAAATTACAAAACCATACTGGATTCGTTGATTATATTGACAGCTCCTGTTTAAGAGGAATCCCCGCTAGAGAAGAAAAATTAATTGTCCAAGCCTTGCCCCAATTGAAAAGAGAAATTCAAAAGGGTAAAGATTTTGTCGCCAAGACCGACAATAGCAAATTGTGAAGAAAGAGAGAAAAAGGGAAAAAAAAGACTGCAAACGTATATATGTCTGGAATTAAAAACTCTTAATGACTTTTTTTTTTTTTTTTTTTCTTATTTTTTAATTTTTTGTTTGTTTTTTTTTTTTTAATTTTTTTCTTTTTTATTAAAATGTTGCTTCTAAAATAATTTTTGTAATGAAACATTTTTCGTAATTTCTCACACGGCACTCCGTAATTAATCCGAGTCTCAATAGAGTGCGCTTTTTCATATAGAAAACTGGTTTTTTCTTTCCCGTAGTTCGGATGTTCTAGGTGTCCTATTGGGAATATTTATCGGGTCCGTTAATGTCCATATAGAACACAATCTTATTATCACATTTATTAGGGACTTTAGACTCAATGTTTTCAACAATCGTATTAAGTGACGTCAAAATTAACTTTCTTACTAATCCAAGTAAAAAAAAAAAAAAAAAAAAAATAAATTCATAACTTTGTGATTGAAGATGGATTTACAAGATAATAAAATGGCTTGGCAAACCAGATGTTTATTGCTTACTATCGTTTCATTCTATATGAGATACATATCTTCACTGCCTAAGGTTAAGACGAGACAAAATAACTAGTACATCTAAGCTAAGAGGGTCCTAGGACCACAGGAGACTAAAAAAAAAAAAAAAAAAAACTAATGATTTTTTTTATTTGGTACGGTTTTAGTTTTTAAAGCTAATGATAATAAATTGGTAAAAAAAAAGTAATCAACATCTTAAATGCCTAATATAAAAAAAAAAAAAAAAAAAAATTAAAAGGGGGTATTTTGTTTTAAACGATACTTTTCTAAATTACAAATACTAACAGCAGAACAGGTAAATGGAGCAGGAGGGATTCAAAAGTGGGGAAATGATGTATAAAAAAAAAATATATATATTATTATTGATTTTAATTTTTCCCTCTTTTAAACCTTTTTTAAACATCGATACACCCATCTACACACTTACTGGAAAGTTTAAAATCCTTTTTTTTTTTTTTTTTTTTTGGGTATTATACCAATATTCCGATACCCCGTGTATAAAAAAAAAAAAAAAATAATACATTTTTTTTTGTGTTATAAATATGTATTCATTAGCAAGAAAAAAAACCCGCTAATTACTAACCCCCACCCACTTTTTCACTAACAAAATTCAAATTAATATACCCACCCCACCCATATGGTTATTCTACCTGTTTTACAAAAAGCACTCACCCCACTTTCCTTTCTTTACTACCGCAGTTGACAATTGAAATGGATATTTTCTGTCACGAGAAACCTGCCTATATCTATTTTCATACTTCCTGCAGATTAAGATGAACAGGTCCCCACATTTTTAGTAATAATAGGATAAAAATAGGCATAGATTTTCTGTTTTATTTATTTATTTTTTACATTGCATATATTTCTAAGAGTCTAAGACAGACAAAACGAAAGCTGTAAATTAAATGGTGTGTTTGCTCACAGGTTACAGCAGTAATTTCAAAAAATTTATTTATTTATTTATTTTTTTTTTTTTTTTTTTTTAAGTCTATGTTTTTGTACTATATATAAAAAATTTTCATATCTATGATACTCGTTCTATTTTGTTGGAAATAAATGATTTTTTTTTTTTTCTACTTCCTCTGCCCCGGGTCAAGATTTTACTTTTGTTTAATGGCGACAATATTTCCGTTAGTAAAGTAAAGGAATTAAGCAGTAGTTTTATGCTTTTTTATTTTAATTTTTTAAATGAAATCTCATATATAGTACAAAAAAAAAATTTTTTTATTTTATTTTTGAAATACGGGAATTAAAGTGAATAAATAAACACATTCATAATTAAGTAATTATTCAAAATGGAAATAGTACGCAATTCGAAATCTGTAAAATTACATCTATTATTTTACTATGGAACAACCCTTCTACATAGAGTTATAAATAATTGATATGGGTGTGATAGGTGCACTTGTATAAATATAAAACAACCACTTCTATACAATTACCTGTTTCTTTTTGTTTTTCTTTTTATTTTCCCTTTTCTACTCCTTTATTCTTTCCCTCCTGTTTTATTGACTTACATCTAAGCAATATTATTTAATCCTTCTTTTCCTGTTTCCCGAAGAGTAGTTTTACTTATTTCTGTATATTTTGAAACTTAATTTCATAATAGAATCTTTTTTTTTTTTTTTTTTTTTTTTTTTTTTTTTTGTTTTGTTTTCCCTCATTTATATTAAGACAATTAGAAGATTGTTTAGTGCTTTTATTACCTTTAACAAGCTTATTTTACTATCAGTAGATATCAAACAGAAAAAAAAAAAAAAATAAAAGATATTATTATCAAACATTAATCCTTCTATTTTTTTTTTTAGTGCCGACAATATACACCATTCAGGAATTTTTTAAAAAAAAAAAGAAAAGAAGAGCATCAAATATTGCATTAAAACCCAGTTTTTGTATTCAAAATTACAACTATTCACAATGACTACAGCCCAACATTTTTTCAAGAAAATGTTAATCAATCACAATAAGAATACCTCAACTGGTAATGGTAATCATCCTAGTACATCAAAAAAGAAGAATATTGGTAGCAATGCTGTTAAAACAACCAACGTCGATGCTGCTACTCATAACAAAAATTATACGTATGGTAACAGAAATAAAAATTTTATGTATCAAACAGAATCTCAGTATAGGCATCAGAAAAAGTTATCGCAACAAAAACAAGTTGAAGATGAATTTAAAAAGCTACAACTGGAAATAGATAACAAGGCACCGTCAAATTCTCAAGCATATATAGATTCGATTACAAAAAGATTAGAGGAAGAAATTAGTCTGTATGGTATCGAAACTGATGATGAGAGCAGTGGTACCGAGAGTTACGATGACAGTAATAAGGAAGAAGAAGAAGAAGAAGAAGAAGAAGGTGATACAACTAAGAGTCATACATTTAGTGATGATAGTACTGAAAGTGAACATAATTCTAGCGAAAGTAGCAGGTCAGGAAAAGGAGACGAACGAAAAAATCATGACCATCAACAACGCAAAAATGTTCTTACTGCAGCCACAACAACCACTAGTATTACAAATGATACCAATGTTGATGCTGACCATGCTAAGGGTAATTACAACAAAATTATACCTAAAACAAGTAACGCAAACGATAATGTAGTAATATCAGATCATCACCACAGTAACAATAATATAAGTCGTAGTCTAAATGGTAGAATTCAGAAGATATTATTTTCTTCGAGTACTACTTCTGTACCATCTAATAGTAACGGCGAGATTAGTAATGATAATAATCGTAATGTCCATGGTAAGAAGAAAAAGACTTCGGTAAAATGGTTTAGAGGCAAAGGTATGTTTATTTTTTTTCCCAATTTTTTCTTTTTTTTTTTTTTTTTTTTTTTTTACTGACTGACTGAGTGAGATGTATTATTATGATTATTATTTTTTAAATTTTTTTTTTTTTTTTTTTTAATGAGGATATGGTATTATTATGGTAATATGACCACTTCCCCGCTCTGACAATTTTTTTTTGGAACTATTGTTTGTCTCATTTTAGGATTTTTTTGTGGCCAATGACAATCGGGATTACCCCGGATATATTTTTTATTAGGGTGAGTATCACCCCACCTATCACCCCACTTTAATTATTTTTCTCAGTTTAACCTGTAAAAAGTGAAAAGGGGTTGGGGTGGGGAGTGATTTCTATATGAAACCACTGTACGCAGTATAACAGTAGAATACTGTAAATTGCGGAGAGGTGGAAGAAAAATGTTATTGGTGGAGATAAATCGGTCTAAAATGTACAAATGGTATCGTTTCTGCGATAATAAAAGAGTGTGTATTTGAATGTGCTTTTTTTTTTTTTTTTTTATTGGAGGAGGGGTGGAAATTATAATATATTTTTTTTTTTGTTCAAGATCCGGAGAAATTAGCATTATCAAAAACCTAGGTTTAAGGTATATTCCCTGAGAGAAAGACACAATTTTTTTAGACACCACTAAAAAAATTTTTTTTTTTTCATTTTTATATTTATTATCAGGGATCACATGAACAAGATTATTTTCTCTGTTTTCCTTTTTTGGATATAAAATAATTAATTCTCCGGGGTCGCGATATACTCTAAGAAATGGATGTAGTATTGTTTTTTGCCATTTCCTTGGAACAGGCCTACTAACACCCACATATATTTTTTTTAATTTAGTGGAAGCACAGGTATTATCATATTTGCATCAGAAGAACGCGTAGAAGGTGAGAGGGATATACAGGAGGAGACACGGGGAGAGACTAGAATTTTTTAAAAAAAAAAAAAGAAAAAAAAAATTAGCAATAAAAAATAGTGTGAAAAATTTAAAGATAGATCTTTGAGATTACAAAGAATAAAAAAAAAAAAAATATTGCTGATATTTTATTTGCTACTGCTACAAAAAAAAAAAAAAAAAAAAAAAAAAAACTAAACTCCCTTTTTTGTTAGTTTTTTTTTTTTTTTTGTTTCTACAAGTTACATTAACTATAACGACAACAAACCAAAAAAAGAAAAAAAAAAAACAAAAAAACAAAAAAAAAAAAAATAAACAAAAAAGGAAAAAAGAAAGCCTGTTGAGTGGTTCACTAGCTAAGGCAAGAAACTCTAACCCTGAACTTAGTCTCCTTTGATAACATTGATTTTATTTCTTTTTCTATCGTTCTTTGTGCAAGTATATTTGAGCCATAAGAATAATACAACACTTATATAGGAACAATAGGGATGAATATCGGTCAAATAACTAATCAAGATAGTAATAGCAGTGCTACCAATGGCAGTGTTCTCGATAATACCGCGAAGTCACATAATAATATCTCAGTACCTGCTCGGTCCAGCAGTAACCATCAAAACCAAAACAATTTTACTAACTATAACAACAACGTAAATTATATTTCTAAAACAGTTTATCCTGGTCATAGTCAAAACGGGAATCGCCCCATAGTCATAACATATCCGGCTACGGAGGTTGTGGGGCATGGCTCATTTGGTGTAGTTTTTCAGACGTGGATTAGAGAAACTAATGAGCATGTAGCTATCAAAAAAGTGTTGCAGGACAAAAGGTTTAAAAATAGGGAGTTGGAAATTATGAAACAATTAAGGCATGAAAATATAGTAGATTTGAAATACTATTATTACGAAGAAGAAGAGAATACTGGCAGTAATGTTGAAAGCAATAATTTATATTTAAATTTGATTTTGGAATATTTACCACAATCTCTATACCAAAGAATAAGGCATTTTGTACATTTACGCAGCACAATGCCACATGATGAAGTTCAAATTTATATGTATCAATTATTTAAGGCATTAAATTATATGCATGGTCATTTGGGTATATGTCACAGGGATATAAAGCCCCAAAACTTATTGGTTGATCCATCAACAATGACCTTGAAACTTTGTGATTTTGGTAGTGCAAAGAGGTTAAAACCTAATGAGCCAAATGTGAGTTATATATGTTCTAGATATTATAGGGCGCCTGAATTAATTTTTGGATCGACCCACTACACCACGCAAATAGATATATGGAGTAGTGCTTGTGTCATGTGCGAATTGATTTTAGGGCAGCCTATATTTCCAGGTGAGAGCGGGATTGATCAATTGGTTGAAATTATCAAAATTTTGGGTACTCCCAACAAACAAGAGATTTGCAGCATGAATCCTAACTATATGGAACATAAGTTTCCTACTATCAAACCTATTCCATTGATCAAGATATTTAAGAGGGAAAAAGATATGAGCTGTATTGAATTAATTAATAACATGCTACAATATGATCCGATGGAAAGATTTAATGCATTACAATGTTTATGTTCGAGTTATTTCGATCCTATTAGACAAAATAAAAATGAACCATTAATTGAAAAATTAAAACTATTACAGTTTAATGATTCTACTGAATTTGACAGCTTAACAGAGGAACAAAGAGTTGTGGTCAAAGCCAAGTTATGTGCTGTTAGTGTATGATGATGGTGACATAGGTTTTTATTTTTTTTATGAAGATTAGTCTGACTATTATTATTATTATTATTATATCTTTTTTTGTTTAATTAATGTTTTATTTATTTTTTTTTAATAATGATGCTAATGATTGGTTGAATAAGAAAGGGGAGGGGGAGATTTGTTTTTACTTAATATTTTCTACTCCAATATATATATATATTTTTTTTTTTTTTTTTTTTTTTTTTTACATAATTATTTTATTTATAATCTAAATAAATATTTTATTCTGCTTTTTTTCATTAGTATTGGAGTGTACATTAATATCAAGTTCAATATATATTCAAAGATTAAATTTTTTTTTTTTTTTTTTTTTTGGGGTAGAAAGAACCCATGTATTTTTTCTTACTCCGTTTCCGGCTAGAATTTGGATAAGTTCCCGGAATTAACAAACAAAAAAAGGAAAAAAAAAAAAAAAAACAAATAAAACATCGAAAATAATACTGCTCCACACAATGCACAAATAGTATTATAATATTTAACCATAATATTACTGCTATTATTACCGTAGAAAAAAAAAAAGAGTCAATTAATACGGCAATTTTTAGAATAATATTTTAAAATCAATAAAAATATATTCATATTTATTTATTTATTTATTTATTTTTTTTTTTTTTTTTTTTAAAAAAAATGGCATAAAATATTTTTGGTTTATGGTACAACCTTGATGAGTTATCGGCAGAAATCCATTTATTTAATTAATTGTTAAAAAGTTATCTAATTTTATTCCAGTTTTAGTCCTTTACTATTCAAATCAACTTGATACTTTTAAGTTTTTGAAATATTTCTTTACACTTGCCAATATTTGAATTGTCTCAATATTCGCATCTCACCTAGTGTTTACAAACATTGCTAATGCCTCAGTATTTCTATCAGTATTTTGCTAAAAGACTGAGGATTCTCAACACTCGGACAATATGCTTTCTGACACACGTGTGCATTATGTTGGAATCGCTAATGTGAAAAAAAAAAAAAGTGTAATCCAATAAGAATAATTATTGATTTTTATGATTAAGTAAAAGTCCCTCTTCAGGCTTTTTTGTATAGCCCATCGATCACGCCGTATAAAAGTTTTTTGTAATAAACAAAACAAAACAAAACAAAACAAAAAAAAAGAAAAAACTCTTTTTTTCTTTTCTTTTTTGTTCCTTTTTTTTTTTTCTTTCTTTTGTTCCTTTTTTTTTTTTTTTTTTTTTTTTTTTTTTTCTTTATCTTATACTTTTTGAAGAATAAAAAATAAAAAAATTGTATAAATTAATCCAATAAGCGCCAATTTAACACGCAATACAACATATACCGGATGCTTACACAAAACAATACCATTGATACTTACACCAACAATAACAATACCAATAATAATGATGCTTTAATAATTCCAAACCACGCAATGAACACGCCGATGCTTTTCCTATCTCCAAATAATAACTATCACATAGATGAAATTACACTAGGACAATATCTTTTTGAAAGGCTAAGACAAGCTGGAGTAAAAACCATTTTTGGATTACCAGGTGATTTTAATTTAGTTTTATTAGATAATGTGTACAAAGTACCGGGCTTACAATGGTGTGGTAACACAAATGAATTGAATGCAAGCTATGCAACTGACGGGTATTCAAGGATAAATCCTAATAAACTAGGCTGTCTCTGCACCACTTTTGGTGTTGGCGAGTTAAGTGCCATCAATGGTATTGCTGGTAGTTTTAGCGAGCATGTTGGTATATTACATATTGTTGGTACACCAAGCGTTTCTACTCGATTGAAAAAATTGTTGGTTCATCATACTCTAGGGAATGGTGATTTTGATGTTTTCCATAAAATGGCTGCTGATATAAGTGAATATTCCGTTTTACTTACAGATGCTGACATTGCTGCTAAAGAAATAGATAAATGCATCAGAATAGCATACATTAAGCAAAAACCCGTTTATTTGGGATTTCCTGCAAATCTAAGTAGCGTTACCATTCCCAGAAGTTTATTGGATATACCGCTTGATATGTCACTAAATACAAATAATCCAGCAGTTGAAAACGAAATTGCAAAACAAAGTTTTGATTTAATTTGTAAGACTAAGAATCGAATAATTTTAGCGGATGGCTGTTGTATAAGGCATGATGTAATCAAAGAATTAAATGAAATAGCCAATATAACCCAGTTTCCAATATTTGTTACGCCTATGGGGAAAAGTAGTATCGATGAGCAAAATAACCCAAATTTTGGTGGTGTTTATGTGGGAACCATGTCTTCACCTGATGTCAAAGAATTTGTTGAAAATGCAGATTTGATACTTAGTATTGGAACAATATTGTCTGACTTTAGTACCGGAAATTTCCAATACTCTTATAAGACCAAAAACGTCATCGAATTTCATTCAGATTATGTTAAAATTAAAAATGCTATTTTTCCAGATATAACTATGAAATATGCGTTACAAACTTTGATACAAAAGTTGAAAAATAGTAAGCCTGTTTCTATCAACAACGCCAAAATACCGATACCACAACCAATAAAGACAAAATCTAATTTATTGTCTACATCAATATTAAGACAAGAATGGGTGTGGGAAAAGTTAAGTCATTGGTTTAAAGCTGGAGATATAATAATTTCCGAAACCGGTACTTCTGCATTTGGAGTTTTACAAACTAGGTTCCCAAAAAATTGCACTAGCATATCGCAAGTTTTGTGGGGGTCGGTAGGGTATAGTATGGGTTCATGCCTAGGTGCATCGTTTGCTCGAAAGGATTTTTTTGGTGGTGATGCTGAGGCGGGCAGTGGTAGAGTTATTGTTTTTGTTGGTGATGGGGCTTTACAAATGACAGTACAAGAGATATCAGCAATTATTAAATGGGGACTGAAACCTTATTTATTTGTCATGAATAACCATGGGTACACGATAGATAGAATTTTACATTCCAAAAATAAACATAGCAAGTATAGACATGAAACACCTAATATTGCTAAGATACCGCCTACTTATAATGATATCCAACCATGGAATATTCAAAAGATCTTACCAACGTTTGGCGCTGCTGAGGGCGAGTACGAAAATTGGAAAGTAGAACTGATTGGTGAGTTTAATGAAATGTTGGAAAATCCTGATTTTGGAATACCTAATAAGTTAAGATTAATTGAAGTTTTATTGCCTGTAATGGACGGTCCTGTTAACTTATTAAGGCATGTTAATACAAAAAATACTGCTATTAATAATAACAGTTGAATAATGGAAATTAAGGGCATTCAGGTTAAAATGTTTCTATAATACAATGTTTCTATAATAATATGTCACTTATCTTATTAACATATAAACTTTATTATTGTGTATTATCTATTTTGAATATTAAACAATTTTGTCATATGCTTTTATTTAATCGGTGGCTTTTATAAAATGGTTGTTGTATTAACGTTTTATTTATTATCTTTAACTGTAGCAATAAAAATATGAAAAAAAAAAAAAAAAATTTTTTTTCCACTGTTATCTTATCTGAATAATATGGCTATCTCATCTAATTAATTCGAATAACAATATCAGCAAAAGATGAAAACGCTACATCGATTAAGAAAAAGCTTCCCTTTAATATTTTTAAGTATGTGAAAAGTAATAATTTCCCTTTTTTTTTTTTTTTTTTTTTTAATCTGAAAAGCTTAACCTGATTTAACTTAAAATTTCCATTTATTTGTTTTTATGTGTGCCTTTACAAGAATCCAGGAAGAAAAAAAAAAAAACAGAAATGATATAAATCATTCGTATGTAATTTTCTTTTTTAAACACGCATGAAATTACTCAAAGAGGAAATATACGGCGAGATATATTGTAGCCTCCTGATTTAATTATTGTTTTTTTTTTTTTTTTTTTTTTCCGAGAAGCTCAAATGGAGTACTTTTTCTTTATAATACCCCCCCACTTTTTTCAATCACTGACACTTTTTTTTTAGAATTTTTATCTTTCCCTTAAATTAGAGGACTTACCTTTCATCACTCTAGTTAAGTTACTGTGAATCATCCGTACAAGAAACATGCTAGCCATTAGTTTCCAAAAAAAGAAACTTGAACCTTTTGTAACGTTTTACCGTCGTTATTATTACACAAGTATCTTAGTAGTGGCTGACAATACAAGGGTTTTTTTTTTTTTTTTTTTTAAATTATGCAAAACGGGCTTTATCCAAATACAAACACTTAGCACTTAGCCAACTTTCATTATAACCGATGCTGTAATCTGCATGGTGCTGAATACATAATACAAACCTTTATTAATATAGTCATATTTTCTTGAGTTTAAACGACAAAATGATAATAACACTGATATAAAGAAATACCACAAATTAAAACCAAAAAAAAAAAAAAAAAAAATTCAAATCTTATCTGTATATCTAATGTTTACAATTCTGATAACAATATAGCCTTTCAAACACATATATCCATAAACTGTTGTTGTTGACTGCCTTTCTCTAATAAAGTGATTAATAAATGTAAAAATTTATGTTACAATAAAGTTTTTATTACAAGTTATTAGCTATATATCAAGGTGCCGATATGACTGATCAGGAAGCTCAATGCCATCAACAAAAACTAGCAGGCTGAGATGTTAGAATATGATACCCATTCTCGTCTATTGATCAATGTTCCTTCTTTAAAAAAAAAAAAAAAAAAAAACAAAATGTTTTAAGTTAATAAAAAAAAAGGTATAAATAGGGCCTTAACTTTGATTATTTTTTATATTTAAAACATTTCTCAAATCAACTCTCTTCCTTTTGTTTCATATTAATTGGTTTTACAAAATATAAAATACAATCATCATCAGATAAAGAATACTATCTAACAAACAAACAAACAAACAAACAAAATACTAACCAAATCGTAAAAACTAAAATGACCATTTCTAAGAACCAAGAATCCTATGTTTTTCAATGCAAAATCAGCGAAACACCTGCCCAAGTTATAGGTGGTAAGGGTACTCGTATTACTGTCGAAAAAGATGGTAAAGTGTACGAGGATATTTTAGACGGTGTTACCGGTGCTGCTGTTGGTGCTTTAGGGTGGGGTGATGAGTATATGGTTGGCGTTGTCACTGACGCTGTCAAGAGTTCAACCTACTCCTACCCATCTTTGATGGGTAACAAAGAATCTGAAGAATTGGCCAAGTTCTATATCGACCATTCTCCAAAGGGTACCTTTGCCTCTGCTTTGTGGTGTTGTTCTGGTTCTGAAGCCAATGAAAATTGTATGAAGATCATGTACCAATACTGGTTAGAACGTGGGAAAACAAAGAAAACCAAGTTTATCTCTAGAATGACTTCATATCATGGTTTTACTATTGGTGCTTTATCTCTCTCTGAAAATGCACGTGCAGATGACTTCAGACCTATTTTGTTGCCAAAAACCCAATGTTTGAAAATGCCAGTTTGTTATCCATACAGATTCCAAAAGAAGGGCCAAACTGAAGCCGAATATGTCCAAGAATTATTAGATGCTTTGGAAAAGTTGATTGTTGATAATGATCCAGAAACTATTATTTCTGTTACTGTTGAGACTTTACCAGGCTCTTCCTTGGGTACTGTTCCACCACCAAAGGGATACTTGCCAGGTATTCGTGCCTTGTGTAACAAATATGATATTTTGATGCACTTGGATGAAGTTATGTGTGGTACTGGTAGATCGAATCCAAATGGTGGATTGAATTGTTGGGAAAACTTTATGCCATTGGACCAAGGTCCAGATTTACAAACTGTTGGTAAGACTTTGGGGTCTGGTTATGCTACCATTGCTGGTGTTTTAGTCAGCCCAAAGGTTAGGAATGCTTATATCAACGGTTCTAATCAAGTTTTAGGTGCCCATACCTACTCTTCCCATGCCTTTAATTGTAAAGTTGCCTTAGGTGTTCAAAAGAAGTTGATTGGCAATGGGTTGACAAAAAACATTTTTGAAATGGGTAATTTGATGGGTAAGACCCTAAAAGAAAAGCTGTTAAGTGAGGATAATATTGTTGGTGACGTTAGAGGTATTGGCGGGTTTTGGTCCATTGAATTGGTTAAGGACAGGGAAACCAAGGCTGTTTTTGACCCAAAGCTAGACTTAGGTCACCGTTTACATGGTATTTGCTTTCAAAATGGATTAAATGTCATGGGTATGCAAGGTTGTGTCAACCAACAAACCAATGAAGGTGATTTTATTACTTTGGCTCCATCTTTCATTATCACCAAAGATGATGTCGATGAAATAGTTAAAAGAGCCGTTAAATCTGTCAATGACTTGACAGCTGCTTTGAAAAAAGAAGGTGAATTTTAAACGAAAAGGAGAGAATTACTTCAGGAAGTCATTTTTTTTCTCCCTTTAGAGGTGAAGCCTTTGTTCAATTGATTTTGGATGTGTTCAATTTTTAATCGATAAGATTTGGTAATTCTATACACATTTAAATGATTTTTATAGTTTTGATAAGGTTAATTTTGTAGTTTTTTTTTTTTTGTTTTTATCACCTTAAGTACTTTTTTTTTAATCAAAACTATTATTTTCTATGTTCAGTTATTTTTTTTTTTTGCATCTATCCGTATAATTAATTTTGCTCGGTAGATTTATAATATTATGGCTCAATTATTGCTTAAATAGCAAAGGAAATACAACAACCGCGTTTATTTTTTTTTAATCACCAATTTTCAAGTTAACGGAAAACATTTGTGATAAGTAGTGATTTGATTGTGTTGTACTACTAAATATAATTTTTAGGCACTTTCTTCGCAGTGGCAAACAATTGTGCGTAAGGTGTTATTGGGAAGATAATTCAAGAGAAAGAAAAAAAAAAAAAAAACTAATGAAATAGATACCAAGATAAATGTTTTACGAGGTATATTGCAATGCTTTTCTTCCTCTTTGTTACAACGTATTTGATCCAAGTTATTAGGAAGAGTTTGAGTGAATATCAGATTGTCAATCTACCGTTGAGAAAGTAATAATACCACATTAAAAAAAAAAAAAATAACTTTTTTTTTTATCAGTATCGACTAAACAGGTATTTGAATCCACTATGCACAATTAATTCCAAAAAATCCAAGTAAATTAGTCACCAAAAAAAATTAAAAAAAATTAATAGCCTCGCTAATTATAGCATTAATTTGCATCTTTAAAAATGCTATTTATTTTTTTTTTACCAATTTGCATTTAAAAAAATATTATCTTTACTCGGTGATTTTTTGACCCTAAAAAGAGAAACGCCTCCGTTTTCAACAGCGGATAAGAGTATTATTATTATTATAATATAAACAAACAGTTGCTTATCGTTATTGGCGGTCTGATTCCGCCAGTTGTTTTATTTTGTACTAAAAAAGTTATCGAAACCTGACCTCGTTAAGAAGTACAACCAAGATTAAATAACACAAAAACATTATTAAAATGTAGATAAAGTGCTACTTTCACTAGTTAACATTCAAAAAAAAATAAATCAAATATAATAAATGAACAAAATTAA
The DNA here is from genome assembly GCF_020623625.1 of Saccharomycodes ludwigii. NCBI lineage: Eukaryota > Fungi > Ascomycota > Saccharomycetes > Saccharomycodales > Saccharomycodaceae > Saccharomycodes > Saccharomycodes ludwigii. Next base: position 902,868 of record NC_060202.1, read on the forward strand.
AAAAACTATAAATACACGAGTGTTTTCATCTCTTTTGGAAAATATCAAATTTGTTTTTTCTCCTTATATGTATTGTATATATTATATTTGAAGTTGACATCTCAAATCAAAGAAAACATCAAAAAAAAAATAAAGTATTATACACTTAATCTAAAGTGGTTTAAACTAATTAATCGTAAACAAAACAAAACAAAACAAAACAAATATAATAATGACTGTCACTGACAAAAAATCCTATGTTTTTCAATGCAAAATCAGCGAAACACCTGCCCAAGTTATAGGTGGTAAGGGTACTCGTATTACTGTTGAAAAAGATGGTAAAGTATATGATGACGTTATCGATGGCGTTACTGGTGCTGCTGTTGGTGCTTTAGGGTGGGGTGATGAAGACATTGTTGATGTTATCACTGAAGCCGCCAAAACTTCTACTTATACTTTCCCATCTTTGATTGGTAACAAACAATCTGAGGAATTGGCCAAGTTCTACATTGACCATTCTCCAAAGGATGCATTTGCTTCTGCTTTGTGGTGTTGTTCTGGTTCTGAAGCCAATGAAAATTGTATGAAGATCATGTACCAATACTGGTTAGAACGTGGGAAAACAAAGAAAACCAAGTTTATTTCTAGAGATAGCTCTTACCACGGGTTTACCATTGGTTCTTTATCTATTGCCGACAATGCTCGTGCAGTTGCCTTTAAGGATATTTTGTTGCCAGGAACCCAATGTTTGAAAATGCCAGTTTGTTATCCATACAGATTCCAAAAGAAGGGTCAAACTGAAGCTGAATATGTCCAAGGATTATTAGATGCTTTGGAAAAGTTGATTGTTGATAATGATCCAGAAACTATTATTTCTGTTACTGTTGAGACTTTACCAGGTTCATCAATTGGTACTGTTCCACCACCAAAGGGATACTTGCCAGGTATTCGTGCCTTGTGTAACAAATATGATATTTTGATGCACTTGGATGAAGTTATGTGTGGTACTGGTAGATCGAATCCAAATGGTGGATTGAATTGTTGGGAAAACTTTATGCCATTGGACCAAGGTCCAGATTTACAAACTGTTGGTAAGACTTTGGGGTCTGGTTATGTTACCATTGCTGGTGTCTTGGTTAGTCCAAAAGTTAAAGATGCTTATGTTAAAGGTAGTAATGGTGTTATTGGTTCACATACCTATGCCTCCCATGCCTTTAATTGTAGTGTTGCCTTGGGTGTTCAAAAGAAAATTATTGGACAGGGTTTAACTAAGAACATTTTTAAAATGGGTAACTTGATGGGTGAAACTTTAAAGAAGGAGTTATTGTCCAAGGATAATATCGTTGGTGACGTTAGAGGTATTGGTGGGTTTTGGTCTTTAGAATTTGTTAAGGACAGGGAAGAAAAGATTAGTTTCCCTCCAAAATTAGATATTGGCCATAGATTTCAAGATGTATGCTTTGAAAATGGCATAAATGTGATGGGTATGACCGGTAACTACGATTACATGACTGATGATGGTGACATTGCTTTGTTGGCCCCATCCTTTATCATTACTGAAAAAGATGTCGAGGAAATTGTTGCAAGAGTTGTTAAATCAGTCGACGACTTGACTGCTGCTTTGAAAAAGGAAGGTGAATTTTGAGATGAGGCAAATGATTTAAAAGTTTTTTTTTTTTTCGCTTTTAGGTATTTGCTTTTTGTTTCAGTCACTATTTTTGTCTTGTGATTTCCTATATAGTTTATAGCTTTTTCGTATACATTTCCATATATTTATCAGTATAGATTTCTCTATATTGTTTATACAATATAATCACCGGTTTGATTTTTATTAACTGTTATTTTTCATTATAACAAAAAAAAAAAAAAAAAAAATCTTTCACAGGATGATATTATAGAATGGAACGAGGAAAGAAATAGGACGTTCTTATTCATAGATGCGCTGTATAAAAAACTGACAGATGGCTAGTTTTTTGTTTCCCACGCATCTATTGTGGAATGTATAATTCCAGTTAAGACTAAAAAATGCTACAAGTCTGGTAATTACAGGTGCTGAAGCTACCGTGAGGCATTTTTTTTTTTTTTTTCTTTTTTTTTTTTTTCTTATCTTTATTTTCGGAATATATTATAGTATGAAAATTAACGGATTAGGAGTATTCCTTTAGATTTGAAAAGAAAAGTAAGTAAACTGCTTAACGTACATGATAATCCTTTCTTTTCTTTTCTTTTTTTTAATTTGTTAGTATATGAAACGGTAATTCAGTTGCATATTCGTTAAATTAGCTTATAACATTTTTGAATCAGGCTTGGGAATGTTTTTAACTATAGGAAAAAAAAAATAAGACACATTATGCGTGCACAAAAACCACTGCAGAATAAATAAATAAATAAATAAATAAATAAATAAATATATAAATAAAATAATTAATTAATTAAAAAAGGAGAAAATATAACCCAACGTAAAGGAAAACAAAAAAATTGTCCCTTTTTTTTTTTTTTTTTCTTTCTTCTTTCTATTAAATACTAAATCAAACTACTTTTTATTACTAAACACAATATAAAGTGTAAACTTAAGCTTTTACCCATTTATTCATTTTCCAACTTTTATATATAAACAAATATTAATAATAATACACATATTAATAACAGTTCCTAAAAAAAAAAATAAATAAAAAAAAGAAAAGAAACTTGGGTTTTTTCTTTTCTTTTTTCTTTTCTTTTTTTTCTTTTTTTTTTCATTTCATTGTTTGTATCCAACTTAACTTCCATCAACAAGGGAAGAAGAAAAGAAATTAAAAAATAGAGAAAAGTGACTGAAATTCATCAAATATAAAAACATAGGAAAATGGGTAATGTTCCAGGTAAGTTAGATGAACAGGGTATAAATACTATCAACGCAAATGTACCTAATGCAAATACATCATCTAATAGCACACATACCAATAGTACTAGCACCAACTCTGGCAGCAGTCATGTTAGAAATACACGATCATCCACCATTTCTTCATTTACCGGGAATTCAACTAGAAGTTCAAGACAAAGAAGGGCCACTTCATTAGTTGGCTCTTTTATTAACGGTGCAACTGGAAGATCAAGAAGTGATACCGCAGCAATCAACAAAAATAGTACCAAAAAGAAAAATCCAAAAGAAAGAGATTTATTGAAAGAGGAACATGATAAAAAATTAGTGGTTAAATATTATGAAAATGTTGATGGCGGATATTTAGCGCCTTATGGCTGTCACCATCGCGAGAAACTAGATTATGATGCAGATGTTGTTCGTAAGTTAATTATAGACAGGAAACTAGCTCCATTTTATATTCCATTGGAAGATTTTGATACAAATTGGACAGACCAAGAGATCATTAAGATATTTGATAGTTTAACACTACACCAAGCATACATTCAAGATCCAGAAGAATTCGATGATATACCTCTCGGAAACGATATTGAAGATTATGATGAAATTATTTCTTTGGTTTCTATGGATCAATCATTGTCTAAAAGGGATCAGAAGAAACTAAAATCAATGATTTTTAAGGCAAGGTTATACAGAAGAAGAATAAATTGGCAGGAAATGGAAAATGAGATTTATTTTAATGGGAAATTGGAAGCAAAAAATAAGAATTTACCCAGCGATGATTTAAAATTGGCCTTGTACAAGTATAATGGTATGGAATGTCCAATTTGCTTTTTATATTTTCCAGGACCAATGAATATCAGCAGATGCTGTTTGCAACCTATTTGTACGGAATGCTTTGTCCAGATTAAAAGACATGATCCTCACTTTAGCCATGATGAACAGAATTCAGAACAACAGGAGGATGATCCACATCTGTTAATATCGGAGCCTGCCCGTTGTCCATACTGTGCTACCCCTAATTTTGGCATAACCTATACACCACCCATAGATCGTTGTACAGGTATTCATGGATATGCACCAAAGTCATATGTTTCTAAAGGAAATCAACAGGGCAAGACGGCTACAGAGACCGATGCGGAGCATCCTACTGTGACAAGCGATGAGGATGATAACACTAGTCCTTCTGCCAATGTGGAGCCACCTTCTAGGCGGATATCTGTTTCAGCCAATGATCCATCTGTAGTCACATCTGACATGATTAGACCTGATTGGGAGTCTCGTTTAAATAAGGCCAGATTAAGATTAGCCAGGAAATCAGCGAATGCCACTGCCATCCACATGAGCAACAGGTTGGTTGAAAGAAGAAATATAAATAATGATAATGCCAAAGACTTGGAAGAAGAGATGATCAAGCATGCTATTAGGTTAAGTCTATCAGACGGGAATTGAAGTTTGGTGATATGCAAGGAAAAAAAAAGAAAAAAAAAAAAAATATATATATATATATATATATAAACCGCACACAAAGCTTCCCTTTTTTTTTTTAAATTTTAATGAGCTAAATACTATCAACTTAGCACACATTTTTTTAGTTTTGCATCTTTTTTTTTGTTTTTTTTTTTTGTTTTTGTATTTGTTTTGCAAATCATATATGTATATATTTATTTACATTTATATACATTTACGTATAAAGGTAATAATGATAACGAGGTAATCTGTTTTATGGTTTTTTTTGTGTGTGTCTCTTTACCAGTCAAGAGAGGCTTGCTTTAATAGATTCTGATATGTGATATGTTTGTCTTCCTACTTGATTGATAGAGTTATAAATGTTGTTTTGATTATATTGCTTCGAAACAACTTCTAACTATTATTGTGTCTTATTGGGTGTTAAATGATTTTTGTAAAAGAAAAAAAAATAAAAATAAATAAAAAAAAATAAAAAAAAATTAAAAAAAAAAACATTTTTTTAAGTCATATGATGTACTGTTGTGTATGCGGTACAGGTTTGGCCACAAGTTAGAGATGTAAAAATATATATATATAATGTCATTATTGTTGTTGAGGCAGAATAATTATTAAGAAAGGATCGCACGACATAGAAAACAAACATTGATGTAAGTAGACAGACAGCTCCACTGCCATTTCAATTTAAGCAGAGAGCCAGCAAAAGTAATCTCTCTTAAAGATTTGTTTATTTCCCTCTATTTCTTGCTCTTTCCCCTTTGCCCTGTGTATTCTCAAAGCAATAATAATATTCATACTTGTCACAATAAATATTTTTTTTTTTTTTTGTTTTTTTATTTTAAATGCAAAAAAATTTTTTTTTGTTTTAATTCTCATCTTTTATTTATTTTTTCCAATCTTTCAATATTATTCAGTTCTTTATAGCTGCGTCTTTTTGGCCACAACTTTGTTTGTCATGCATCTGCCATTTCTTCCACAATTCATTTCCACTTTTCCTTTCCTTTTCTTTTCTTTTTTTTTTTTTTTGTCGAAATGTTTCTCATTTGTTATACTATCTTTTCAAAGTCAGAATCTTCAAGTAAAGAAATAGTCTGCTGTTTGAAGCTTAAATTGATTATCTCTATTAAAAGCAATTAAGAAAGGAGGAAATCCAAAACCAAGAAAATCTGGAAATCATAAAGAATGTCTACTGAAAAAGCTTTGTCCTATGCCGCTTTGATTTTGGCCGACTCTGAAGTTGAAATTACTTCTGAAAAATTAATGTCTTTAGTCACAGCTGCTAATTTGGAAATTGAAAGTATTTGGGCTAATATTTTCGCCAAGGCTATGGAATCCCAAAACTTGACCGAATTGCTTGTTAACTTCAATACTGGTGCTTCCGGTGCTGGTGCTGTTGCTGGTGGTGCTGCTGCTGGTGGTGCTGCTGCTGGCGAAGATGCTGCTGAAGAAAAGGAAGAAGAAGCCAAGGAAGAATCCGATGATGACATGGGTTTCGGTTTATTCGATTAAGCAGGAAATTAGTGGATTCACACAAAAAAAAAATTAAAGCGTCATGAAGAGGATTGTATAGTTATAGTAATAATTTATCAACTTTTAGAGAAAGAAATATGGAGGAAAGAAATGTATATATCATTTGATATATATGCAAAATGGTGGGTATATGAGTTATTATAGAAATCTATAGTTTTTTTTTCTGTGTAATATATTCTGTTCACCATTTCTTTTTTTCTCCCATTTTTTGTGAACGATTTTTTATTATTATTTTCATACTTCTTATTCTATCCTTTTTTATTTGTTTTTTGTTTTTAAATACTACTAATTCTTTTTTTTTTTCTTTTTTTTTTTTTTTAAATAATAAATATATAATAATATATGCTTATTGCTATTTTATATTATTGAATTTATTTGGCTTTAATTAAAAATAAAATCTGTCATTGTTTTACTTGTTTACTGAGATGACTCTTATTATGCTATAATTTGCGTAATTTAGTTCGTATTTGAACTAATTTGTTAAGGCCAACGATATCACATGTGATTTTATGTTAGTTCTTCTTTGTTCACTTCATACAACAAATCTTGTTTATGTACATAATTTCTAAAAATCGCATACAACTGATAAAAGTTGTCTGCTCCAGCTATGCCCAAAAACAACAGTGGTAAACTAGCTTTACTATGAGCAACACAAACAAGAAAACTATTTATATAATCACAAAACAAATAACATAATATATATATTCCAATTTTTGTTCAAATTATACAAAAAAAGTAAAAAGAGATATATAAAAAAAAAAAAGAAAAATAAAATAATCTCTGGTACAAAAAAAATACAAACTATGTAAAACAAAAAAGTTGATACAAAATTGCAGTATTAATTAGATTATTTCTTCTTTTCAGCTTCAGCTGCAGCCTTATCTCTAGCCCTCTTTTCTCTGATACCCTTGTATCTCTTTTCAGATCTAGCTAATCTCAAAGTTCTGAAAGCAGATTCACCATTATCAACAACTTCTCTAGCTTCAACATCGCTAACTGGTTGAGCAATTGGGAAAGAAGCAGCAGTAGACAAAACTTGTTCAGCTGGTTCGGCCTTTCCTTTCTTTGGCAAAACAATAACCTTGGACAAGTATTCCTTTAATCTTTGAACATTCAACTCAAAAGTTTCGGTGTTGGTGTTTTGTCTTCTGTGGTCAACAGCAATACCAATGGTTCTAGCGTAAGCAGGAGTCAAACCAGCAGCTTTAACTTCAGCTAAAGTAAACCCTCTACCAGCTCTGACTTTTCTGTTGTACTTAGCAGTTGGAGCTCTAACAATTGGTCTCAACAAGTCCAATGGTCTTGGAGTAATCTTGGCAGCTCTGGTAGCTCTAGCATGACGTCTAGAAACCTTCTTACCAGCTTGATCAAAGTGGACTTTAACACGTTCTTGCCAGTGCTTTCTGAAGTGGTTCTTCAAAAGTGGTAAATTCTTACTAATAGCTATTAAAAAAAGTCAATTTAAAAAAAAAAAGAAAAAAAAAGAAAAAAAATCTTTCTTTCCCAATATTAAAATTGATATCCCTTGTTAGTAAAATTAAATACTTTAATAAATACGGCCACAGCATTCAATAAAAGTTTGTGTTCGTAGACAAATGTATTTCTCGGTTCCCAGCCAACTCTGCGTTAACAATATATTATCGTACATAGATGAACTCTTTTAAAATATATCCAAGTTTTTTTTTTTTTTTTTTTGCCAACTTGTAAACTAAATTCACTCTTTGAGCACATAAAATAAGTTTGATATTAATAAACACAATTCATAATTTGGAAATAAAAGCACTTTATAAACATTTTTGCATCCAAGCCTCTTCATAATTTTCTATTAAAGTAATAAATAAATTATACTACTGGCAAAAATGAATGTTCCTTTGGATAGTTCTAAAATCTCCCAGAATTATATTTAAAACACAATACTCCACCCTATTTTACGTTTCCAAACCTGCCATTAAAAACACAATATTATTAAACTTTTTTTATTTTTTTTTTCCCATGCAATATCTTAATTGTACAGTTATACATATATATGTATGTCCCATTCAAAATAAGCAGAGGTCATAATCATTACACCATAGTTATGCCCAATTTTATCTAACGAAGCACATTGTCACTTCTTTGCTGCTCTGCATCACTGATACTGATGTTATTAACATACCCATTGTTACTTGATATCCTAGTTTATTCCACTTTTTTTCGAAACTTGTATGACAAAAGCAAAATAATAAAAAAACTAGAAATTTGCATCCGAATTAAACCTTTGAAAAAAAAAAAAGAAACATTCTTCCTTTTTCAAAATTTGAACCATTAAGAGAAATCAAAAATGTGATAAACATGCAAGAGGAAAAAAAAAAAAAAAAAAAAAATTAAACAAACAAACAAATTATGAGTAACTGAGAAAGAAAAAAAGAAAAAAAATATTAGGTATCGTTAACTACAATACGTGCTATAACACCCAAGCCATTTTTCGAACCTTTTGAATTTCAGCGAAAAAAAAGTTATGCGTGTTCAACACGAGAAAAAATAAAATAAAAAAAAATGTAAAGTACAATAACAAATCCAGAAGAAAAAAAACATTTTTGCAGGCTAAACAGTTACTAAGCTCTGCGTAAAATGATTCACCATAATAAAATTGAAAAGATGAAAAAGATAAAAAAGATAAAAAAAAAAGAAAAAAAAACCTTTTATAAAAATATTAGGGCATGTAAAACATATTTGCAAATGTACGGATGCATTTTTATAATTGGTCACAAACTATTTTTAAAATAGTGTCAGTTTAGTTGTGACTCCCATCCGTACATTACCCTTTTAAAATAGTTTTTATTTTTTTTTCCAATAATTATCTACATATTTGTCTATTTTGTATGCAGGTTTCTTAATCATTTAATCAAAAAAAAAAAAAAAAAAAAAAAAAAAAAAAAATATTTTTTATTCAAATGTAGCTAATATATAAATTGAGGTGGGATTTAAAGAACAATCATTTCTGTTTAGCAAATCTTTTTTTTTTTTTTATCCTGGCATGGCAATATGATTTTTAAACTGCTTTATACCAAATTATATTTATAGAATAATTAACTTTGTTGCCAAAAAAAAAAAAATTATTAATTTTTACCATTAAATTGTCTTCTCCCCTTTCCCCCCTCTTCTTAATTTTTTTTTTTTTTTTTTTCTAAGTTTTCAATTATTTTGTAGCTCCATACAATACACTACTCTTTATTTTTTTTCTTTTTTTTTTTTTTTTTTTTAATAAGTATTGTCATTACCATTTTTTTGGTCAGACTTTTTGAAAAGTTCAAATTTTTTATTGCTTAGACGTGTTTTCCTCATATTTATTAAAGACTTATTTGTGAAACATATTATACTTAATCCCTTCTCTTAAAAAAAGGCTGTAAAATCAAGTAAAGATCAAAATGTCAACTGTTCAAAGTGTTCAAGTATGTTAAAAATATGATTGGTGGAAAACCTGCAAACAGAAAGTAAATGGACAGAAGAGGGTCAAACAGATGAGAACTTCCAAACTCTAAAGCATTTTAGTATCAATAATTAGTTGAGGGGTGAGCGAAAACAAAACAAGATCTTAGTAGTATTAATACAAAAGAATAAAAACTAGATTAATAAAATCGAGTTGTAATACAGATATGTTTAGGAATTTTTAGAATAAGCAATTGGTTACACCTGAAAAGAGATATTAAAAAAAAAATTTACTTTAATTTTTATAGCTCAAGATCATGTTAAGACTACAAGTTGTGAAAAGTGATATTTGTTATAGTGTGTGGACAAGATTATCCTAATAGCTTTTCCCTTTTTTTTTTTCCTAGAGAAAAAAAAGGATATAATGAGCTTTTTATTGATGACTATTGAAAGTTATTTGTAGGATAATCTATATTATCCAATAGGGAAATTTGAAATTTTTGAATGAATGGATAAGGATCAATATTAATGAGTTTTCTATTTTTTTTTAAATGAGTTGTAGGAGGAAGTTTACTTGTTCTGTCTTATGTTATGCAGGACTTTTGCAGCTTTAGTTGTATATCAAGTGTGTGATAATTTACTTTTCTGTTGCGAGGAATCAAAAAAAGTTTTATTTTTTTTTTTTTTACTAACATTGAAATATGATTTTGTTGTGTTAATTTTATAAAATTAAGATTAATGTAATAATAGGATCTGAGAATTTGTCATTTTTATTATAGACTTTCGGTAAGAAGAAGACTGCTACTGCCGTTGCTCATGTTAAGGCCGGTAAAGGTTTGATTAAGGTTAACGGTTCTCCAATCACCTTGGTTCAACCAGAAATCTTGAGATTCAAGGTTTACGAACCATTATTGTTAGTTGGTTTGGACAAATTCACTAACATTGATATCAGAGTTAGAGTCACTGGTGGTGGTCACGTTTCCCAAGTCTATGCTATCAGACAAGCTATTGCCAAAGGTTTGGTTGCTTACCACCAAAAGTTTGTTGATGAACAATCCAAAAATGAATTGAAGAAGGCTTTTACTTCTTACGACAGAACTTTGTTAATTGCTGACTCCAGAAGATCAGAACCAAAGAAATTTGGTGGTCGTGGTGCTCGTTCTAGATTCCAAAAATCCTACCGTTAGAGAGAGAGAGGGAATATTTTGGGGAAAGGGAAACTTGTATTTTTTGTTTCCTTTTTTTAATTATATATTTTGCTTCTTTTTAACTATATAGTATATGTTTTTTTTATAACCAATAAATAAACTTCACTTTCTACATTTTGTTTTTTTATTGTATATGAGATGGTTTTTCTTTTTTCTCTACTGTGAGACAGGTTCTTAATTGAAGTAAATAAGGTTCGACCAGGCTGCTTGTTGAAAGGGTGGTAGATTGACCTAAATAAAATCTAACAAAAAATAATTTAAAGTGGATGTACCTTTAAAAAATAATTATATAGAAAACACGAAAATCGCGTTTGGTTGTTTACTTTTTTTATTTTTTATTATTATTTTTTTTTTTTTTTTTTTAATATTTCTTGTTTACAAGTTTTCCAACTTTGGGAATATACACATTGTAAAGTTATCATTAAGATTTAGTATTGAAAAAATGTAATTTAAAAGGAAAGAAAAATGTAAAAACAAAAAAAATCTATAAGGCTATCCTTTTCAATTTTTTATTTTATTTTTGATATACTTGTTAGACCTACATTTTATAACGGTTTTCTATTTACTATTATTTTTAAACAAATATATTACATTTTGATTATCACAGTTACTAAACATTTGCTAGTACAGGACAAACCAATAGGGTAGGAACAAAACAATTATAAAAGAAAAAGAAAAAAAGAGAAAAAAACTCACTCATATTATACAATATTAACAATGCAAAGTACGATATTGCTAGGTAACAAAAATTATTGTGAATCTATAACACAATTGAATCTATTAAAAACTCCGACTTTTGAAAAAGCAGAGGCCCTATTGAAATCTAGTCAAGCAACTAGCAATAAGAGTGATTTTGATGAGTTCAAATCTGACGTTGCTTTAGTTTTAACTAAGTTATTTACTTATATTACAGCATTAGAAGATTACAATTCAAGATTGACCTTGGAGAATTACATTAGCAAAAAAGAGATTGATGAAATATCATCAAGGTTTGAGGTTGAAAAAAATTTAAATAACCAACAATTTGAAAAAATTAAATGTCGCTTGGTGAATAGTTCCAAAGATTTAGAAAATAAACTGAATAATTGCGAACGGAAAATAACCAAGTATAGATCTCAAATTATAAAAAAAAATAGAGAAATTAACAATTTGAGAAAAATAATCAGTGATGCAAATTTAATTTTGCCTTCTTCATCTTTGGATGTCAATACCACAGCAGTTTCCTCCTCTTCAATTTTCACAAGTTTTTCCTCAAACAGCTCGTTTTCGTCATCCAAAGGTAGTGAGCAACAGGCAAGCAAGCCTTCATTGTGTACTTCTGTGTCACTGCAAACTGACAATACAGCTGTCAGCAAGGGTCTAACCAAACTACCTTCATTAACTAGAACATTAAATGCACAATCAAACACCAGTATTCGTAGATTAAATAGCACAGGTGGTACTTGTAAATCGGATTCTAATATGCTGAATGCTTTAGGATTGTTGGCTGCTAAAGTTTTAACAGATGACAGGCAGGTTACCACCGCTAATAATGGACGTGACTGTATTCCAAGTCTAGTGAAAAGTCATAGCACTTTGGGTATTTCAAATGATTCAACGGGACGACAATTTCCTCAAACTACCAATACTATTACTTATATGCCACCTATCAGCACCGTTAAAATAAAAAATAATAATCTGGTGTTTAAAGGTGGTTCACCGTTTAATAACAACGACAATACTTATAGTAGTTGCAGTGGACATGGCGATTCGACCTCTTTAAATAATAATATTATCAACAGCAGTACTAATAACACCACTATCATCACGGAAAATTGTGCCACATCTCAAAGCAGCAGGTTTGAAGAAACGGAAATAGACGATGCAGTCACAGAAGTCGATGAAAATACTACTACAATGATGTTGAATAACCAAAATATTTTAAAAAATGGTACGCCCATGCCTAAGAAAGTTCTTAAATTTGACGTTGTACAAAACATCTTACCATTACCTAGAATGGTTGATATTAATACTACAACGCAGGATAATATTTTAGAGCCTCAGGAAAAAGCACATAGTGGTGATTCTACCATTATTCAAGAAAATTTTTAATACTAAATATGTTCTATGTAACTTTTTATGTTAATTTATAATGTAATAACTGGCATGTGTTTGTTGTGTTTATTCAACATACGTAAGAAATTAGATAATTCAAAATTTTTTTTTTTTTTTTTTTGGTTTTTTTTTTTTTCCTTAGAAATATAAAAATTGGTAATCATTATTGAATAATCCTTTAAAAAGTTCAAAAACAGATAATAAAAATAACTGGGGGGAGGGGGGAAGGGAAAGCTAATACAATAATACATTATATATATTTTAACTAATAATAATCTCTTTGATATAGAATTTTATTTTCTTTTTTTTTTTTTTTTTTTTTTTTTATTTTCTTTAAAAAAATAAAAAGAAAAAGACAAGTCAAAAGAATGAAATTCAATACACACAATAATACATCCTAATTATTTAAATATGTTGATGGGTCAACACCTTCTTCTGGGAATGGCGCAATTTTAACATCAAATCGACTTTGGATCTTTTCCAAAACTTCTTCATCCTCTGCAGAAGAAATAAAGGAAATAGCCAACCCCTTGGTACCAAATCTACCAGCTCTACCAACACGATGCAAATATTGATCAGCTTCGTTTGGTAAGTCATAATTGATAGCTAAATTAATTCTTTCAATATCAATACCTCTACCAAAGACATCTGTGGAAACACAAATACGTTTTTCAAATTCTTTAAAAGCTTTATAACGTAGAATACGATCTTCTTGTTTCATATTACTGTGGACAGTTATAGCTGGAAAATTAGAAGCGTTCAATAGTTTGGTCAACTCATTAGCTCTATTGGTAGATTTGACAAAGATAATAACTTGGTTAAATTCCAAGTCATCCAACAATTGGGCCAACTTTCTGTTTTTTTCACGTTCTTCTAATTTGATATAATATTGTTGTAGACCGTGTAAAGTCAATTTGGCCTCGTCATCAACAAAGATTTCTAGTGGGTTTTGCAAAAAACGTCTACATACTGGTTTCATTTCTTCGTTTAAAGTAGCAGTAAACATCATAACTTGTTTATCTCTTGGAGTAGCCCTAAAAATATCTTGAACGTCTTGTCTCATGTCTGGTTTTTCCAAAACTTTATCACATTCGTCAACAACAAAATTCTTCACGTGGCTCAAATCAATTTTCTTCTCTCTAACCAAAGCTTTTAAACGACCTGGAGTGGCAACAACAATGTGTGGACACTTTTCTTTATCAGATAACTTGTCAATATCTTCCCTCATTGAAGTACCGCCAAAAAAAACAGCGGTTTTAACATCGGGCATGTACTTGGAAAATCTCAAATATTCATTACGAATTTGATAAGCTAATTCTCTTGTATGACAAATAACAACGACACTAACCTCGCCTGGTACTGGATCTAATTGTTGTAGAGTAGACAAAACAAAAACGGCAGTCTTACCTAGACCGGATTTTGCTTGACATAAAACATCAGTACCATGAATTGATTGGGGAATAGTGGCTTGTTGAACTTCACTTGGATGTTCAAAACCACAATCTACAATGGCTCTGGATAATTCTGGTTTCAATAGGAAATCCTTAAAACCAGTAGAATGAATACCTACATAAGAACCCTTTTTTTGACCTTCCTCATTGTTTCCACCTTCCTTTTCCTCGCCCTTGGAGTTAGTAACAGTGGCAGAAGATTCACCGTTAGTTGCGGCTTTGGATTCTGGAATTTGAAATTCTTGTTCGTGATCAGAATATTCTAATAAATCTTCTTCAACTTCGTTAGACATTGTGTTTCCTTGGTATATAGATATATGTATATATTTATATATATATGTGTGTGTGTGTGTGTGTCTATGTGTGCGTGTGTCTATGTGTTTGCGAATGGTTGCCTACTTGCTTGGATTGAAACTAAAATGGATATAAAAAAAAAAAAAAAAAAAACTTCAAGGAAAAACAAAATTTTTTTTTTCATAGTTTAGAATAACAAGCAATAATAATTTTTTTTTTTGAAACGTAACAAAAAAAAGAAAATATGAAAAAAAAAAAATATGAAAAAAAAAAAAATAAAAAAAAAAATAAAAAAGCCAGCAAAAATATTGAATAATAATGACAAAAAAAAGGAAAAGAAAAAAGCTTACCCAGAAACGCACGCATCTAAAAAATAAAAATAAAAAAAAAAAAGAGAGTTAAAGACATTCTGTTTTGATTCCGGGTTAATTGCAGGAAATAATGTGGGTTGTTGCTGTTGTTACCCGGCTAACTTTTACATATGCACTTGACATTTTTTTTTGTTTTCAGTGCGAAGACCAAAAAAAAAGAGTAAATAATAATAATAATAATAATAATAGAAATAGCTGTACAAAAGTGTGTATAATTTGCATTTATTACGATTATTACCAATGTAAACAAATGTCTGTTTACTTTCAGATCAAATAAAATCTATTGTTTGCTCACATTCTTTGTTATTTAATCTTATAATCACTATGTTAATATAATAAATCTCATAACTAATATTCTAAATAATCAGAACTATAATAAGTATAGTACTTCAACAATACCTTATCCAACCACAGAATATGAACATCCAAACAGATTACCATTTATTGAATTCAGGTTTATTTATCATGGAAGATAAAAAAAATATATCACATAAAAAGAAATTACAACTCAAAAATCCCTTCGATGAACTTTTATTAAAGAAAAATAAATCCATCGAACTCACTTCCTATCCTTCCTTTACCGGTTCAGTATCGTTGTTTTCCTCGTCAACGTCATCATCTGATCTCATTTACGCACCTATCCCGCCTCCCAAGTTATCTGTGTTGGGAGACAATTCGCCTACTATCTTGAATGATGATGAATCTCTATCCAAATTTTCGAATGATTATCGCATAGACAAGAATGGTAACATAGGACTCATTTCACAAGGCTCAAGATCGATTTCTAATGAAACCCTCACTACATCTGTAAGTTTTAATTCTCGTATAAATAACAAAAATAACTATAATAACAAATATGCTTATGATTATTCTTATTATAATAATGGACTCGACCAATCCAATCCCAATAACAACTGGTTGAAACTGGTTAAACGGATATTCGAAGATGCTCCCTTTGTTCAGGAAGATCAATTTTTAGATGAATTAAAGTACACTATCATATCTTCAAAATTATTGTCAGAAACATCACTATCGTCCTCAAAGGTTAAAATTTCACCTGTAACTAAATCAATTTTGGATTTTAAAGACAATTTTAGGTCAAACAACAAATTATTAAACTGCACTAATAAAGGTGTTCTAACCAAATACGGTTGCCTGATTGTTACCGAGAAAAGTTTCCTGCTTCGCAGAATAACGCCCTCATATATCAAAACAGCATTGTTTATCTATTCAACACTTAAAAAGTTGCTTCGCACTGCAAATTTACCAAATAAAAATGTTTTTGGAGAAAGAAAACGTATTTTTATACTTTTATTGATCATAAATTATTTAAACCTGCAGCAACAAACCTTTGCATCGAAATTTATCAAATACTCTACTTTGCTAAGCTTAAAAAAAAGTTTGTGTTATTTTCAAAACTTTAATGATTTAGTCTCCAAGTATTTAAATTATTATAAGGAACTAGTGGCGCAACAAAACATTACTAATAACAATATCAATGGCAACAACAATTTTTTTTCGGAAAGAGAAAAATCTAACGTTATAAAAGATTTAAATGAAGTTCATATTATGTTAAATACATGTTTATTTTCTGCTTTCCACAAAGTGTTTGATACTATTAAACTTTTTTTACCTCTTATTAATATTAACACATTTGTTAGGTATGTTGGAGTTTTCAATATCGATTTGTTATCTATATATAATTCCTACAAGATATATCCTTCAAATGATCCTATTTTACAATATAAAAGTTATGTGGAAATTATGAAATTTTTTCTATGTACCATTCTGTCAATTTCTTGCAATAACTCATTTGAAATTGACCAGGAAAATAAAAAGTTTTTGTCAAACACCCCATTAACACATGACATGCTGGCATTTTTAGAAAATTTATTTCAATTTGTTGATAAAGAAAATGGGACATTTGACCAAACTGGGGGTTTTACAAATAGTGGCGCTGGCAATTACAATGATAACAGTAAATTCAATTGTTTGAAATCACAGTTGCAAGACATAAGTGAATTTTATAAACCATTTATAGAATTGATGGGCAAAAGAAAGGAACTTTTATTTTATCGGGGGGGTACTGATGCAATTAATAATAGTAACAGATTATCGGATGATGGATTAATTGAAGGTGATCGTCTATCTGCGGAATTAATTGACACTTTATCTTTTTATTTGAGAAATATTCAAAATAGGTTACTCTCGGCTAATAAATTAAAATTAAATGATCCTAAATTTCAAACATTGATAAATAAAGAGCTTAGCAATGTTACAGATGCGTGGAATTCATACATAGTAAGAGACCCGTCAAACATATATAAACAACGAAATGAATGCGTTTATAGATCAAACACTAATAGCCTTAGGGCCTCAAACAACAAATGTAAAGGACCAATTAATGGTTTATCATTGAATGTTGTTAAACCATCAAGAAATACATCCCTGTTACCTGTTAAAAGTCTAGGACTAAGTACTAACGATAACCTTATAAATATTGAAGAGCCGGTGGGAGAAAATACTACCACAAAAGAAGTAGAAGAACAAGAAACGGATGATAACAGTTTATCAATGCACAATACCACAATTATGACACATGCCTCTAAATTTAGGGCAAGCACTCCGGAAGACTATCATTATTCCCCATTGAACCCTAAACTAACTACACCTATTGAAGATATTATCGACGTTGAAGAAGGATATTCCAGTGGTGCAAGTTTAGAAATGGCGGAAAGCGGCAATGTTATAAAACATAAAAGTAACGCAAACACGGGCGATCCTAACTCTGTATACGAAAAGTTTAAACAGTTATCTGACGACGAATTAAGAAACAGACTGAATGAACGAATTAAATCATTTGCTAGAGAGAACAGGAAGGGTAAAAAAATGCAATTATTAAGTAAGAAAAGTTTTGACTTATTAGCTAATAATGAAAGTGGTACGAAGCCCACAACTAAACACCTTATTAAACATGCGAAGAAAAAAAAGGTGAAGATAATAGAAAAGAAGAATATAGATACAAACTTTGTTGAGAATGCTAGTGATAGATCTAGCGAAGAGTTATTGTATTATGGTCTAGATAATCAAAGTAAACTGGATAATCATTTGAAATTTTGTAACGGCATTTCAAAGCCTTGTGTTTCCGATACGGGAAATGATATTATAGTTGAAAGTTTGGAAAATATTACAGAAGGAATTTCGAAAAAAATGTTCAGGGAGGAAAATATTCCATTTTTTTATGAGTTGAATGATATATTAAATATTAATAAAAGCGACAAAACCGATAAAGATTTCGATAACGATTATTAAGTGATGCATTGCGAATATTATATCAAAACATATATATTTAGAATCAATTTATAGATAGAAAAAGAAAAAAAAATAGAAAAATAGAAAAATAGCTATAATTTGAAGAAAAAGGAAAAAAGAAATCCCCTTTTTTTTTTTTTTTTGTAATTATTCATTCAACAAAAGAACAAGAAGGAAGGTGTTTGTGTTATAGTTTACTCTATAATTGTTCCATTTTCAATAATAGTCTTGCCCTTATATTCATTTAGATTTTCACCAGAATAACTCTTCAGACTTGAAACCTCAACTAGAACATTTCCATCCTCTTTTATTTCACATCCAACATCTTTTAACCAAGAGGTACCCAACTTTAGAAAAGCCAAACGAGCAGTTTCTGGATTATCATTTTTGGACCCAGGAGCGTTTTTCAAAGGAGAAAACTCCTTACTTCTTTCAACTTCTAGACACCCAAATTGGTCCATATTAACAGTATCAAAAACATCAAAAATAAACTGTTCTAGTTTGATTCCATTCGGTGTTTCTTTGGGCTTAACGTAACTTTGAGTTTTTGGTTCGTAATATGGGATTTTCTTTTTAGCTATATGATAAGGCATACGTTCAACCCATGAATCTAATTTTTCCTTCAATAGATCAACGTTATAATAATGATTGACGATATTAGCGCTACGCAATTTTAATAACCCATCATCAGGATTGATAGCTTCATTTAATTCTTTGGAAATTTCAGAATATTCAATAACGGATGGTTTCCCATTTTTAGAAACGATCAAGCCAACTGACTCATGTGCATCTCTTTTACGAACAGCCTTGGTAGCCAATTTAAAATTATTTTCAATAGCAAAACCAATAAATACTGGATCAGCAATTTTAACTAAAACATTATCAACACAATACATATGAACATGCTGAATTCCCTTACTGATTAGATCATCTAATAGATGATTTTCTTGAATAGCACGATATATCCCACCGTTACCATCGGGAGATTCTACCAAAGAAGTTGGTGAATCTAACAAAAGCTTATCGCCAGTTAGATTTAGGGCTGGTAATGTGCCTTGATTAAAAAAATGAACTTGTGACTGCTTTAACCCGAAAAAATTATTTTTAAAAAAGAATAATTCAGTATCTTTACGAGTTGGCTTTGAAGTCATGATGTACCATGGAATTGGCACTTTAGTTTCACTTAATTTTTCAATAGTTTTTAATTTTTCAGCTTGTATTTGAAACAATGATTTGTGAGATGGTAAATTAATATCGTAACAGCCTTTGGGTTCATTAGAACCCAACCTACTTCCTTGACCTCCGGCCATTAAAATAACGGCAACTTTACCATTTTTAATTGCATCCAAACCAATACTGTAATACTTGGTTTCTAAAAGCTTATTACCAATAATTGATTTATATGATTTTGGTGGTAATGGTTCGATAATATCTTGGTTTGTATTACTACTACGACTTAGTTCAAGTGTGTTAGAACAGATGGAGACGATTTTGGATGGATCAACTTTAGATAAATTGTTAAGTAATTCAATTTTTTGTGAACCGGTTAAAAAGTCAAAATTTTCAAAAAGATCTGATTGGCCAGCTTTAATGTACTCTTGAACAGTCTTATTGTTAGAAATAGTATTTAGATCAAAGGTCATAGGAGGAATATTTTATCTATTATTTGTTTTGTTTTATTGTATTGTATTTTATTTTATTTTATTTTATTTTATTTTATTTTATTTTATTCTATTCTATTTTTATCTATTGATTAATGGAGAGAACTAGTTGAAAAATGAAAAAATAAAATAAAATAAAGAACCATATATATATATACAGTGCTTGTAAGTTAATGAGTTGAAAATATTAAAAAAGTTAAAAATAGCATGGTAGTACTATATATGAACTTTGATTCTACAGAGCTCAAGAAGAGGAGAAGAGCACATTATTTTACTCTTTACTTTGATTTAAGATTTATGTTTATAGGCTTTCCTAATTTGGAAAAGATATTAATTGCCACAAACCAAAATAATTAAAATAAATACACAAAGATATTATTGATCGCTGCGCCTTCTATCCGCTTGCGCGTGCTTTCCACTCTTTCACGGACAAAATGTGGAAAATAATTGAAAACAAATAAATATTCGTATAATATGATGTAGACCGTATAGGAATGAAAATAGTGTTGGAATAATTCTTCGTTCGGGTTATTACCCGAAGTTGGATTATTTCTCTGTTCCGCAGGAACTTCCATATTAGATTCTTCACTCATTATTATAAGATGTTTACTTTCTAGTTTTGTATTATTGGGCCCTTGATCATATATATATATATGATCGTATATTTATTATATCTATGTGTGTATATATATCTCTCTTTATATCTCTATCTATATCTATATGGTTCTTCTTCCCCTTTCTATATAAGCTAAACTAATAGTTATATAGGGATAACGAATTACCTGACAAACTAATGTCTTGTTGTGAAAGGTTGGAAACTAATCCTTTATATACCTTTCTGGTTTTATCAATGATCGAACTTAATCTATTATTATCATTGATATAATTTATTTGTTGTTTCATGTTATTTATCTTGAGGTTATTACCCCTCTTGGTCGAGTAGTTAATCTCTACCTTTCTATTACTATAACTTGTTTATTGTTGTTTCATCTTAGTAGTGTTATCATGATCTGCTTTGTATGAGCGTAGCACTTTTTGTGGTTGACTCATTTATTACTTTACTTCTTGAGGTAGACATTCTTTATATGTCCTTTCTATGGGTTGTGCTTGGTGTTTCATATATATTTATATAGATGTTATTTATATTTCATTCTTATCTTCGATATTATTAATATGCGCATCGCTAGCAATTGTCTTGCAGCGAGTTCGCATTTTATACGGTGGGCGTATGCCCCAACAAATAGTATTTAAAGGAGACGAAAATGAAGAGGGATATACGTTATTGATTGCTGATTGCATTTAAGCATAGCAAAGACATATTGATAAAAACCGATATTAACATTCATTAAATTAATAAAAACTAATTCTGTAAGAATTATACCAAGGAAAAGAATATATATATATGATTCTCACTTTTTTTTTTTTTTTTTTTTTCCCTGAGGAAATAAAAATAGAACATGGAAAATAAATTAAATTAAATTAAATTAATATATTAAAACAAGAAGAACATCCCTTCAGGGTATTAATACTTTTGTTCCATTATAAGTTATTACATTGTTAATGCACAACTGCAATATATTTTTACTAAGAAATGAATAATCATGCTCATGAGAAACAACTTCATTGCCGTCACCCAATGCACGCTTTCTGTGGTGCTCGCTTTGTTCTTTGCCTCGTTTATATAAAACACTTAATAATAACTTCCTGTAGAATCAAATAATCCGTAGAAACAATTACAAAAAGACAAAAAGCCTAGATATATAAATATATATATATCCAAGTTAACAATAATCACAAAAACATAAATCTAAAAAAAATATTACTGGAGAAAACCAAACGTGACATTATACATATATTGGTCAGATAAGGAAACAACAAAAAAAAATAAAAAAATAAAAAAAGCAAGCCGCTTTTATTTAAATTCTGATATATCAAATTTTTTATTTATTTATATTTATCTTTTTTCTTTTTCCCCCCCAATTTATTTTTTTTTTTTTTTTGCGTAATTTCCTTTTTTTTTTTCTTTTTTTTTTTCTTTTTTTTTTTTTGATCCTTTCCAAACTTGGTCTATTTTGCATTTTCCCGTTGGCATATTCATACATTGCAAACCAGATTTGGCGCTGTTTGTTTATAGATTGATTTTTGTTCCTATTTTACATTTATTATAAAATACCTACGAGTTCGAGAACCACATTCGATAGAAATTAAAAAAAAAAAAAAAAGAAAAAGGAAAATAAAAGCATATACATATTACATTTGAATTTTAATGTCTTTTGTGCCGCGCTTTTCTAAATATAAGAAAAATGATATTGAAAATAATACCGAGAAATATAAAAAAAAGGCAAGCAACATAAATTCCATGTCTAAAGTTAAAGTGACACAAGAAGGCGATAAACGGGGAGAAGATTATGAAGAAGAGGATTACGATGTTATTAATACTGCCAATCAAATTACCATGACAAGTGTTTTAGATAACCACAATTCTTTTCTAAGACCTAGTGTGAATATTGCTAGGAACCCAACCGTAAATTACGATGATATCAACCCTGTTGATGTTAATAGTACCATATCAGAAGATCTTGAGAGCAGTATTGTTAGTGCAAGGAACGATAATGATATAGAATTGGAGGAATATTCCCAAAATTATGTAGAAAATAATAGTAATGATAATGTCACTCCTGCTGTGGGTGATATTGTATTTCCCACCTCAGTAGCATTAGATAACAAAACGGCAAATAGAAACCATGTGCTGCCGGACTCAATTATAAAATGGTATAAAATAATTATTTACAAGTTGATTGATTTAAGAAATATAATTTTAAATGAAAAAAAACTGCCACCCTCTAAAAATGGTCGGATAATACCTGTTGCGCTAGATAAGGACTCAAAGGTCTTTTCAGACTCATTGCATACAGATGGATATTTATTGATTGACGAAAGAAGGCAGCCCCATAAGAAGCCATATATTGATAACGTTATCACATCTTCGCGATATACGATATATTCCTTCCTTCCACTCCAGCTTTATGCACAGTTTTCCAAATTGGCTAACATTTATTTCTTTATAATTGCCATCTTACAAATGATCCCCGGATGGTCAACTACTGGTACATTTACTACCATTATCCCGATTTGTATATTTATGGGGATTAGCATGGCCAGAGAGGTGTGGGATGATTTTAGAAGACATAAGTTAGACAAACAGGAAAACAATAAACTAACAAAGATATTATATAAGGGGAACCAATTTCAAGAAAGAGGCTTGATAAGCCATAAAAATAACATATTAAGCAAAAAGGCACGCAAATTGTTTAGACATATGGATCGTAACGAACATGCTTTGCTGAAGCTGAATTTAAAAAACAGTACTCAATCAATGCCTAGCATGGATATTCAAAAAAAAGAAGCGCAGGAACAGAAACAACATGAAAAGAATTTGCTGTCGCACACAAACAGTAATAGTTTGAGTAACACAGCCGACGAATTTACAAATTTGAATCTCCTGAGATCCAGGCACGATATACATTTACACAAGACAGAATGGAAAAATTTGAGAGTTGGGGATTTTATCTACCTAAATCAAGATGATTGGGTTCCTGCAGATATTTTATTAATAGCATCAGATGGAGAGCACAGTGAAGTTTTTGTTGAAACCATGGCTTTAGATGGAGAAACCAACTTGAAAACAAAATTTCCTCATCTGGAGTTAGCCAAAAGCATGCAAACTGCTACTGGCTTAGTTAATACTGCGGCTAAAGTTACCGTGGAAGATCCTAATAATGATTTGTACAATTTTGAAGGTAATATTGAATTGCTAGACAATGTAACAGGCACTTGGAACAAGTATCCTATTAATACCGATAATGTGGTTTATCGTGGAAGTGTCTTGAGAAACACTAATAATGTTATTGGGATGGTTATTTATACGGGGGAGGAAACCAAAATTAGGATGAACGCTATTAAGAATCCCCGGATAAAGGCGCCTAAATTGCAAACTGCAATCAATTATATTGTTATTTTTATGGTTTTAGTTGTGGCTTCGATGTCTTTGTTTTCATTTTTGGGTGAAAAAGTCAATAAGAAGAAGTATATAATTAACAACAAGTATCAATATTTGTTGAAAGACGATGCTGGTTCAGCCCCTACAGTTATGGGGTTTATTATAATGTACAATACTTTGATTCCCCTTTCTTTGTATGTCACCATGGAAATTATTAAAATCATGCAAAGTAAATTAATGGAATGGGATATCGATATGTATTATGAACCTTCCGATGTTTCGTGTGAATCGCGCACGGCAACAATTTTAGAGGAATTGGGCCAGGTTTCATATGTTTTCAGTGATAAAACAGGCACTTTGACTGATAACTTGATGATATTTAGGAAGTTTACCGTTTGCGGAACTTCGTGGGTCCATGATTTAGAATCAAGATACATAGCGGATGTCACAGAAGACGAGGATTATAAACTTAATAAGGAGGACAGCCACATAGATAACTCTGCTAGTAGCAACAATGTTAGCAGTGAGCATCTTGAGAGAACTACGATACGAAAAAGTATTGGAAGAGCTTCAATTGAATATAAAAGTAATAGCTCTATTAAGTACACTGGTAGACCCAGTATTGCTTCTTTAATTTGTAAGTCAAGAAACAAAACCCTGCAAAATCAAGAAGCTAATAAAGCAGAACATGATACAGATGATATAATTGATGTTGGAAATGTTAATAAAGTTCCCGGTGCTAAAAAATTAAATACTGGCAATTTACAAGAGAGTACTCTAGAAATTACAGATAGCCATGAAGACAGTCAAATATCACCGGCACTTGAATCTGCTAAAACTAATATCCAAGATGCAAATAAAAACTTGTTAACCAGAAATCGTGATCATACTTCAGAGCTGAAATCATCTGTTGAATTAATCATGTACATTCAAAAAAATCCGCATACATATTTTGCTCAAAGAGCCAAATTTTTTATTTTATCATTAGCTTTGTGCCATACTTGTGTACCTAAAAAAATCAGAGGTTCAGAACCACTTGAAAAGAAAATGTCTGCTGAAAATGCTAATAAATTAGCTTCTAGTAGTGATGATGACAATGAATCTATTGAATACCAAGCAGCTTCTCCTGATGAACTAGCGTTAATTGGTGCTGCCAGGGATATGGGATATGTCGTCATTAACAAAAATGGAAACATCTTATCTATAAGAACGTATCCTGAGGGGTTTGACTCTCCATCGGTTGTAGAAGATTATGAAGTTTTAAATGTAATAGAATTTAATTCAGTAAGAAAAAGAATGACAGTTATAGTACGATTGAAAAAAGAACCTACTAGAGTTTTGCTAATTTGTAAGGGGGCAGATAACGTTATTTTAGAGAGATTATATAATAACGCTTTAGCGCTGGAAAAAACTCAAGAAATTAATAGAGCTGCTGAAGAACGCAGAAAAGATGAGGCTGAAGTATTTTTAGAACAAAGAAGGTCATTGGAACAACGTTTAGGCACACGTTCTTCGAAGTCAATTGATTTTATTGCTTCTAGACCAAGTTTATCTTTACAGGCTGTTAGAGAAAGTTTATCGAGGCACAATTATGGTCGCTCCTCAAATATGCATCATAGAAGGAGTAAAAGTAATAATAGGCCAATTTCTTCAACATTTAACGAGGCCAGTATGTCATCTGCTGTTTTCAAGAAAAACTGCGATGAGGATGAACATTTCAACTTCGAAGACGATGCAGCTGACCACATTACTTCGATTAATGATTTTTTGTATAATGTTGACAGGACCAAAAAAGAAGTTGAGGCAGTTGGTGTGAAATCGCGCGATTCTTTAAACAAGCAAATCACTGAGAAATATCAACAAAGACATTCATTATCAACAACTTCTCGTAACCAACCTAGCGGAAGTAGTAATGGCACCATTGCCCATTCCAATGGTTCATCAAGTGCCCAATATTCTTCGCCATCCTTAAAGAAAACACCGATAGAAACCTTAACAGCCTTTACCAACAAAGAAACAGGCTATAATGAAGCGTTTATTAATGCTGGAGACGATGTTGGTACCATTGAGGACTACATTGGGGACGAAGCATTATTAAGAGACGAGGAGTATGTCATTGAAAAAACGTTACAGGCCATCGATGAATTTTCGACCCAAGGCTTAAGAACCCTATTATATAGCTATAAGTGGATTAAGGAGGAAGAGTATCAATTATGGGCAAAACGTTACCATGAGGCCAAAATTTCTTTAGTTGACCGTGCTAAAAAGATGGATACGGTGGGTGAAGAAATTGAAAGTAATTTAATTTTGTTAGGTGCTACTGCCATTGAAGATAAATTACAGGACGGCGTCCCTGAGGCCATTGAGAAGCTTAGAAGAGCGGGTATTAAAATGTGGATGTTAACTGGTGATAAAAGGGAAACAGCCATCAACATTGGTTATTCGTGTAACTTGATACATGACTATTCAACTGTTGTTATTTTGAGCCATGATGATGAAAATTTATTGGCCAAGATATCGGCTGTTTCTCAAGAAATAGAAACGGGGAATGTTGCACATTGTGCTGTAGTTATTGATGGTTCGACTTTGGGTATATTTGAAACAAACTCTACAATGATGGGTGTTTTCATTGATTTATGTACCAAAACAGATGTGGTAATTTGTTGTAGAGCATCGCCCTCTCAAAAGGCACTTATGGTTAGCAGCATTAGGAACACGAATAAGAAATTAGTTACACTGGCGATTGGTGATGGTGCCAATGATATTGCTATGATACAGTCTGCAGATATCGGTGTTGGTATTGCAGGTAAGGAAGGTTTACAAGCGTCCAGGTCTTCTGATTACTCCATAGGACAGTTTAGATTTCTATTAAAATTGTTATTCGTTCACGGGAGATATAATTATTCTAGAACTTCAAAATTTGTGCTTTGTACATTTTTCAAGGAAACATTGTTTTACATGACTCAAATGATTTTTCAAAGGTACACTATGTTTTCTGGTACATCGCTTTATGAATCGTGGTCATTATCTATGTTCAATACCTTATTTACCTCTTTGCCAGTCTTGTGTATTGGTATGTTTGAAAAGGATTTGAAACCGCAAACATTGCTTGCTGTTCCGGAACTTTATACATTTGGCCGCTTATCTCAAGGGTTTAATTTGTTTATTTTTGTTCAATGGATGTTGCTAGCCGCTGGTTCGTCTGTACTGATAACTTTTATGAATATCTATTTATGGGGGTTTACCTCGCAATCTGACTCTACGTTATACCCACTTGGTTTCATGAATTTCACGGTTGTCGTTTTCATAGTTAATTTCAAATGTCAATTCTTAGAGATGAGGAATAGATCATCTATAGCGTTTGCGTCCGTTATTATTAGTTGTGGGGGTTGGTTGATTTGGTGTTGCTTTTTGCCAGTAGTCTACAGTGACGATTTCATGTATGATGTTTTGGGTGGATTTTATCAACGTTTTGGGAGAGACATTTCATTTTGGGCATCTATTTTGTTGATTTGCGTTTGCCCTTTATTACTAAGCATGTTGGGTAAGGTTTTTCAAACGATTTTTTTCCCCAGTGATTCTGATATTTTTGCACAATTGGAGCAAGAAGATGAAGTAAGGAAAAAAATAGAAATGAATGCTTTTAGTGAAATGAAACAGGGATGGACTTGGGATAAAGATGAAAGCACCGTTAGTAAATATACCGGGAAATTTGTAAATAGAGTTATTAAAGCCAACGGTGACACTACAAGAAAAGATGATTCCAGTCCCGGTTTGGTATATGGAGATAATACGAATGCTGCTGTAAATAATAACAGCAGTAGTAATTGTGAGTTAAAGGGTTCGTCCTCTACATTAAATTCCAGTTTGTTTGATGAAAATAAATATGAAATGTTACCTAGTGGCAAGTTGATTAAAAGAAAGAAAGCCAAAGTTTTAGACACCACGAAAAAGAATTCAATTATTAAAGAAACTCAAAAATTAAAAAAAGTCATTAAAAAGAAGCTGAGATTTAAGTTAAAGGATAATGAAGATGTCGATGCAATTATTCAAAAGAGATTGGATGATTTAGAGTGATTTTTGACAGTATTATTAATATTAATATATGTATCTTCCTTTTATAGAGCGTTTTTATCCTTTTTTTTTTTTTTTTTTTTTGTCCCACTAGGTAAGTCATTGTTTTTTTTCTTTTTTTTTTTTTTTTTTTTTTTAATTTATTAGCCTTATTATGCATCGAAATTTTTAATTGCCTATTCTGAGGCCCATTATAAACCTTTCAAGTTTCGTATTTCAGGATATAAAAAAATAGTATTAGTTCAGTTGTGTGTATAAAGTTATTATTATTAGACAGTACATTATTATACAAAATATATATATATAATAAAAGAGTAAAATTGAAAAAAAGTATTAAACCAAATTAATTGATCTTTCAAACAAAGTGTCTTTAGTAATACAAAAAGAAAGAAAAAAAAATATATATATATATATATAATAAAAAAATAAAAAAAAAAAAAAAAAAAAACGTAAAATTTGAACAGAAGAATGACTTAACTACTTAATACATTCAATCCCATAATTCTTATATTTCAAATTTATTAATATTACGATTATTATCATCATTATTATTTTTTTTTTTTTTTTTTTCCTTGTTATTAACGCATCATTCGTTCAAAAATATTGAAAAGCAAAAAAACTAGGAATGGAAGAAGAACTCTCCATAGTGAATAATCATTTTCTTGTTCTTCACGGTTTTGTCGTTGAGCTTGTCCAGCCGTAGGTCTATTTGCTCTAAAACTACCTGTATTGGGGTCAAATGAAAAGGTTTGAAAAGTACTGTGGCTTCCCGCACCAAATGGTCTACCAGCGCCAAATGCATTAGCAAACGGATCACCACCAAATGCAAAATGTGTGAAGAAGTCCTCCGGGGATGCAAATCTCATGCCTGGACCACCTGGGCCTCCTGCTCTTGGGAAGGGGGAAAATCCTGAACTCATACCGCCGGTACCACCACTAGCTGCTGCAGCATGTCTATCGTCTGGATCGACACCTAATTGGTCGTAAATTTTCTTTTTGTTACTATCGCTCAACACTTCAAAAGATCTATTTATTCTTTTAAAAGCCTCTGCTGCCCTTGGATGCGAATTTTTATCCGGATGTAACTTAATTGCCATTTTTCTATAAGCTTTTTTTATTTGTACTTCATTTGCGCTTTTATCTACTTCCAATATTTTGTAGAAATCATGTTTGGGATGCTTTAAAACCTTTAAAGTTATTTCTTCCTGTTCTTTGGTGTATTTTCTTTCAGTGGACATAGTCTATAGAGAAATTATATATATGTGTATAATACGATGGCAAAATTGAACCTAAGCAATAAGGAAAAGGAAATACCCCCTAGTTTCAATATGACTTTATTAAAAAGGAACTGACTTGATCTAATATTAATAATAGTAACCACTGGTTTTTTTTTATTTTTTTTTTTTAACAAGTTTTCGTTGATAGGTGAAAAGCTTAATGAATAGAGAAAGAAAAGGAAGGGGAAATAGAAATAAAAAATTATATATATAAAGAAAAAAGAAAAAAAAAAAAAAAAAAAAAAAGAAAAAAAATTACACAACGTTCGTTAACAGCAAGATCGCTCAGGATGATAATGGTAGAAACGAAGGCAGTACGGACGGATCACTGAACTCATTTTATTTTATATCACAAGCAAAGATATTTAATGATTCTTTGTTCGTCATCTTAAACGACAGCCGCCATCGGAAAAATTAAGAATAATAATTTTATGTTTACTTTTGATTAATTTATTTTATTTGCATTTTTTTAATATCGGTTATTCCCTTTTTTTCTTTTAATTTTCTTTATCTTAAAGTAAACAAAATAATAATAATATATATATATATATAGGTACATATTTTATACTACGCAGAGAGTATTAAAAATTCTTTTTAACTCAGCGCTTATTCAGTTTTAGCAACATCTTTTTTTTTTTTTTTTTCCTTTCTTTTTTTGCCATCATTCAACCTTTTCCATTGATTTGCAGAAAAAAAACAGAAAAAAAAAACAAAAAAAAAAAAAGTGGTTCTAAGCACATAATGTCAAAAAGATCTGCTAATGAAGTGTCACAGGAAATTGCCAATGATGTGATTGAATTCGGTGTCAACGAAGAATCAAGTTCAACTTTCAGCAATACTAAAAAGTTGAAAAGTTTTGATCATAGTACTTTATCTGAACCTATCAGTTCCATGAATATTATACCAACAGATAATTTCGCTACACGTAAAACTTCAGGATATCAACCAAAAAATTCTTCTTCTTCTTCTAAAACAACAGCAAATGTACCTTCGAGTTTTGAGCAGGAGTTACAAAATATGAAAAAACAAAGCAACCAGAGACAAGTTTGGACCAGATCCCAATTACCACAGGATTTTAATGCTGAAAACTATGATATTTCTTTCCAGCAATTGGATGCAGAACAAGCTAATTTGCCTGGTCAAAACGACGATGGAACTTCCTATGTAGTTAGACTTTTTGGTGTTACCGACTCTGGCCATTCCATTTTGTGCAATGTCACTGGATTTAAGCACTATTTATATGTTCCTGCTCCTATTAATTTTTCTGAAAGTGATATCCCTTCTTTTGTTGAATATCTACAAAAAACATTTGATCGTGAAGGTGGTGTGCATTCCATCGAATTTGTTTATAAATATAGTATTTGGGGCTACAATGGTGCACAAAAATTACCCTTTTTGAAAATTTATACTCCAATACCGAGCACAGTTAATAAACTTAGAACAGCCTTTGAAAGGGGCAATATTTCATTTAATGATGATTGGTTTGGTAGTGGTACCACTACCTATGATAATATCGCGTATCCGCTAAGACTAATGATTGATTGTGGGATTGTTGGCATGTCGTGGATTACCTTAAACCGGGAGCACTATACCTTGATCCCTGAAAATGAAAGGGTTAGTAACTGTCAAATTGAGGTCAAGGTAAATTACAAAGACTTAATTGCCCATCCATCTGATGGGGAATGGTCGAAGAGTGCTCCTTTGCGAATTTTATCCTTTGATATTGAATGTGCTGGTAGAGTTGGCGTGTTCCCGGAGCCTGCGATCGATCCTGTTATACAGATAGCCAATGCTGTTTCTATTACAGGCGAGAGCAAACCTTTTATTAGAAACGTTTTTACTGTTAATACTTGTTTACCAATCACCGGGTCGGAAATTTATGATTATGAGAAGGAGGAAGATATGTTAATGCATTGGAAAAAGTTTCTGGTCAAAGTAGATCCAGATGTTGTTATTGGTTATAACACTACTAATTTTGATTTACCATATTTAGTTCAAAGAGCAGAATCTTTGGGTTTAAATGAGTTCCCGTTTTTTGGCAGATTAACTAATGTTAGACAAGAAATTAAAGAAACTGTTTTCTCATCAAAGGCATATGGTACAAGAGAATCAAAAACCATTAATATAGATGGCAGATTGCAGTTTGACTTACTACAATTCATCCAGCGTGAGTATCAATTAAGATCTTACACTTTGAATTCTGTGTCTGCTCATTTTTTGGGGGAACAAAAGGAAGATGTACACCACAGTATTATTACAACATTATATCATGGTGATAGTGAAACTAGAAGGCGACTAGCAGTTTACTGTTTGAAAGATGCCTATTTGCCTCTAAGGCTTTTGGAAAGGCTAATGGGCTTGGTTAATTACACGGAAATGGCCCGTGTTACCGGTGTTCCATTTTCATATCTATTAACTCGTGGTCAGCAAATAAAGGTTATTTCCCAATTGTTTAGAAAATGTTTGACTATTGACACGGTTATACCTAATATATCAAGCCAAGGGTCTGATGAACAATACGAAGGTGCTACCGTTATTGAACCTAAACGGGGGTATTACGATGTTCCTATTGCTACATTGGATTTTAACTCTTTGTACCCAAGTATTATGATGGCCCACAATTTGTGCTACACTACCTTATGTAACAAACAGACGGTGGAAAGATTGCACTTAGTTAAAGATGAGGATTATATTATAACTCCAAATGGCGATTATTTTGTCACTACTAAACTTAAAAAGGGTATTTTGCCTGAAATTTTAGAAGAATTACTAGGTGCAAGAAAAAGGGCTAAGAAAGATATGAAAAATGAAACTGATCCCTTTAAGAAAAATGTTTTGAATGGTAGACAATTAGCCTTAAAGATTTCTGCAAATTCCGTCTATGGGTTTACCGGCGCTACGGTCGGTAAGCTACCATGCTTAGCAATCTCATCCTCGGTTACCTCATTTGGCCGTGAAATGATTTTAAAAACTAAAAATGCGGTGCAAGAAAAATACTCGATAAAAAATGGTCACGAGCATGATGCAGTTGTTGTTTATGGTGACACAGATTCTGTCATGGTGAAATTTGGTACCGCTGATTTAAAGGAGTCCATGAGATTGGGTACTGCTGCAGCTGCATATGTTTCTTCATTATTTAAGCATCCAATTAACCTAGAATTTGAGAAATGTTATTACCCCTATTTGTTGATCAACAAGAAAAGATATGCTGGATTGTACTGGACCAATCCAGAAAAATACGATAAATTAGACCAAAAAGGGTTAGCATCTGTTCGTCGTGATTCATGTCCCTTGGTTTCTGTCGTAATGAATAAAGTATTGAAGATGATTTTAATTAATAAGGATGTTGATGGTGCTTTGGTATATATCAATAGTATCATTAATGGAATTTTGCAAAATGAAATTGATACTGCACAATTAATCATCTCAAAAAAACTAGCACCAAATTATAAGAATCCGCAACCACATGCAGTTCTAGCTGATCGCATCAAACAAAGGGAAGGGGTTGGTCCTAACGTGGGTGATCGTGTTGATTATGTTATTATGGCTGGTAATGACAAATTATTCAATCGTGCAGAAGATCCATTGTATGTTTTGGAAAACAATATTCCCATTGACTCCAAGTATTATCTAAATAATCAGTTACAAAACCCAATTATAAGTATAATTGCTCCTATTATTGGAGAAAAACAGGCAACTTCCATGTTTGTTGTGAAATCTATCAAAATTTCCACACCTAAGAGCACTGGGGGGCTAATGGGATTTATGAGGAAAGTCGAAACGTGCAAAAATTGTAAGAAACCTTTGGAAAAGGGAGAAGGTCCTCTCTGTAAAGGGTGTCAAAATCAAACGACGGAATATTATGCTAAAGCTCTATACAAAGTAAGATCTTTAGAAGAAAAGTTTTCACGTTTGTGGACTCAATGTCAACGTTGTTCAGGTAGTTTACACAATGAAGTTTTATGTTCAAATAAAAATTGCGATATTTTTTATATGCGTGTTAAGACGAGGAAAGAATTACAAGAAAAAGTGATCGAATTGGGCAAATGGTGAAGAAAATTATTTTTTTTTTTATTTTTTTTTTTATTTTTTTTTGAAATTATTTATTATCTTTTTGATAAATATTGAAATTATAAAGTTATTTTAATTTAAAATATATATGAGCTATCTATGCGCTTAATTTGGATAATTCACTATATGTTCTGGGAACCTGTTGTTCCTGGCTTAATTTTGTTCTGTTAACTTTAAAACTATCATCCGCCAGTGTATTGAACCATGGATGATGTACAGCTTGTTGAACATTAAATCTTTTATCTGGATCCACAACTAATAAATTGGAAATTAGATGTAGAACAGAATCCTCGATATCATCCCAATAAGGGGAATAAAATTGAAAAATACCATTGGTAATCTGTTCTTTCATAGTGGGTGGTGCTAATTGTTCGCTAAATGGAGGAAATCCACACAGACAAACATATAACAACACGCCCGCACTCCACATATCAACTTTACTACTATAATTTTGTTTAAGCAAAACTTCTGGGGCTACATATGAAGGTGTACCACACAAGGTGTTTGTGAACTTCATTTCGCCAATAAACTTAGCCAAACCAAAATCGGCAATCTTAACAGTTATGGAAATTTCGTCTTCGTCCCAGGGACCACTTTGCACCTCCTGAAGTGAACAGCGCTTTTTAATGTTTAAAAGTATATTTTCTGGTTTAATATCTCTATGAATAATACCGTTATCATGAAGGTATTTTAAACCACCAAGTATTTGTCTAAATATTGCTTTTGTTTCGTCTTGCCTTAACTTGGTTTTTTTAACAATTCTATCAAAAAGCTCGCCATCATTGATTTTTTCTAAAACCAAATATGTTTGAACGGCAGATTTGGTAACTGGTTCCACAAATCTATCTAATAACCTTACAATATTATTATGCTTAATGTTTAATAAAATATTTGTTTCAGCCCTAAATTGATTCATTTTTTTAACATCGTTAGTCTTCTGCGGGTGGAAAATTTTAACCGCAACAATCTCCCCAGTGAACTTATTCTTACCTTCTTTTACTACTGCATAGTGACCACTACCCAGTTCTTTACCTACAATATACTTCTCAAAAATGGAAATCGGTCTCTGTTGTTTGATTTGTTTGTGAGCTAACACCTGTCTGTTTCCACTGCTTGTGCTGCCACCAGACTCTTGTGCTGAAGTTATGTTGATACTTTGTGGTGCTTTAAAAAAGGAGTCTTTCTTATTAGTTGCTTCCGTTTCATTAATGGGAACATTAGCATATTTGAAAATAAATGAACAACTTTTGCCCATCACTATTTTATCTCCATTTTTCAAAACATAATCTCTTTTGACCAATTTGTTCCCATTTATATAAGTGCTATTTCTACTTTTGTTATCAATTATATTTAGAACTTTTATAGTTGGGTCTGCACTGCTAGGAATACAATACAATATACAATGGACGGTAGATATATCCGGTTCATGTAGTATTATATCACACGATCTGCTACGACCTATTTTGGTTTTATTTTTCGAAAAAATATCATATATTTCATCTTCTTTACCTGGAATAATATTATATAAACTTGCCAGTTTCTCAGGATGATCTTTATAAATGGAAAATGTTTTTTTTTGCTGTGGTTCTAGAATAGGCTGATCAACTTCATTGGTATCTAATTTTCTTTTAATATTCATTTTTTTTTTTTATTTTCTTTTATTTTGGAGAAAGTTACTTTACCAGCTACTTTTGAGCTGTTTATTTGACAAATTTAGAAGTAATTTGCGATTTGAATTGGAATCTTATTTTTTTTTTTTTTTTTTTTTTTTTTTGCATACATCTGATTTATATAACAAAAAAACAAAAAAAAAAAAAAATTGTAGGTGTTAGCATTTTCCGCCCTCTTCTCACTCGCACGCAAAAAAAAAACCCCATCAGAAATAGTCATAAAGACGCTGCTTCTCAGAAAAAAGAAATTATATTGTAGCCATTACTCAAAAGTAATATCATCGATTAGTTCCTCACCTGATTTATACATTTCAAATATAGAAAAAATAGATTTCAATAGTTTCAAACCTTTTATTGGAGGATCCCATCCCCAATATTCTTGCCATAGTTTATTAACTCTATATTTAGCTTCAATCGTATTCCTTTCAAACCCTGTTTGTGAACTATATTTTGATACTATATTGTAACCACAATCTGTATTATGCTTAGTTGAGATAAATTGTGAAGACAGAGAATATTGACCATTCACCAAATCTTCTTCTTCTATAGGTAAACTTTTGAATTTTATAAATTCAGATAAATATTCATGTAAATCCCAAACCACTTTATATTGCAATGTATTAACAAAAATATTTTGTGTTGGTGGATAATTCAAAATTTCCAGTTTTTTCTTATCTATCAAATTACCCGTGAAAAAAGTATTTTCTAAAAACATAGTATACATTTTTTCATCATGATAGATTTCTGATTTCAGTTCGATTTGCCTATGATATTTTATATATTCTAAGAATTGAAGCAAATCGTATAAATTTGTGAGATTATTAGCTGAGGTCTGTACAACACCATCATCATCATCATCATCATCATCCCTATTATCATTGTGTGAAAATAAAAACTTGTTCAATGATTGAATCGCTTTCCAATCGGTGTGCTCTTTGTCTACCTTATTTAACCAGTCCTTAAAATCTTTATCAAGTTGCTTTTTTAATACATTGGGAATAGTATTTTTATTAAATGATCTAGAAATGAAAAAGGGAGATATAACATGTAATAAGGGAGCTGCTTCATTATAATAACCCAAATTTAACGAAAGTATCAAATCATTTATTAGCGATATTTCAAATACTCTTTTTATTGGTAAAGGGACATCCACTTTGACACCACTTGGATCCTCAATAAGCGATAAATCCTTATACTGCCTAGGCCATCTATACGGGGTATTGTAATACTGTAAATCAACCCAAACATTTCTAATAATATTTGGATGCTTGAGATTTATTGCTAATTTTTGACCTATAGTCATAAAATTATCATACAATTTGCAACTTAAAGTGATCTTAGTATTTGTATGGTACAATATCCAATCGACTATACTTAAAAAATCTTTTGAACTAGCAAATTTATGTATGGAAGTAATATTCTCTTGCTGTTGCTTAGTGCAATTTTGCCACAATTTTTTGTTGGTATCATTATCTGAAGAGTGTTCAAAAAGAGTCTGATTGCTTAAACAAGACTCTATCCCCCAAATTCCCAAAGAGGGGGGGAGTTTGGCCTGACCAATATAAAAGTTGTTAAAAATGTAGTACGCCGTTTGGAATAACAGTGGAACTGAATGATAATATCCGATGAAAAATAACCCATCTATGTCTGCAAAATTATTCGCATGTTTATCCATTATTAGTTTCACCTCTTTGAAACAAGTATTGGAATCGATACTATCCAAAGGTGAAGTTATCGATATATTACTTATTAATAGGTTTGAATTGTTCTCCAATAATGCCTTATTGAAATTATCAGATAGCTCGTAACTTTGTGGTAAAGATGCAACTGTTTTCAACATATATGATTCAGGCAAGTTACCAACGATTGAAATTACCAATAATTTCTTCCTCTTTTTAATTTTTTTCTCACCGCTGTTAGCAAAATTGCTATTATCATTACTAATACATGTATTTGCAGCATTTTTTTTTAAATATAAATGCCTTTCATTTTCAAAATTATAATGCTTTCTAAATCCCGTTGCTATTTTACTCCAAACAGATTGTTCATGATAAAAACTTTTTACCGTTTCGCCAGGTAATATAACTGTATGATTCAGGTATAATGAAGTTGTAGAAGTAGGCCGTTTGTTTAATTCATTTATAAAGACTTGAATAGATTTGTCCAAAGGCACTTGGATGGGACAGTCATATGATTTAGTACCATAAACTGCAAAATAATTAGTATTTGTGTTTGTATGGATAGTGTTATCCTTATTTGCTTCTCTTTCCATGTTGTTTTTAATATTATCGTCACTTTCAATAGGTTCATTAAACACATACCACGTTGAATGATTCTTCTGGTACAGTTCTTTGGCCTCCTCTACTAACAAAATTTTCTGACTTTCAGTTAATAGATCATATTTTTTATTTAAATGAAACTGCTCACTCTCCTTCAGCTCTGGAAATCTAGGTAAAGATAAAGAGTGATTAAAGTATGAAATGGATGGCATTCTATTTGAAATTGCAGTTGATACATACGACAACATCCTAATAGGGGTATTGTCGTTGTTCATTGTTGTAGTTGTAATTTGATTTTCTACTTGTTGTGATTGTTTCTGGCACTGTAGTTCTTTTGGATCAACTACATGGTCTGTACTAGTATTGTTATTAGTTGACATGTCGAATTTTATGTGTAGTATATTGACCTACTTTATGATATATATATATATATATATATATATATATGTTTGGAAAAATAATATTGCATATAATAAAATAACGGATAAATAAGTGAAATGTAGGAAATATATAGTCATTTTCTTATTTTTGTATTTTTGTAATTTTGTATTTTTTATTTTTTTTTTGGAAAAAAAAAGGGCGATATATCAGTAGAAAAAATAACGACATCCCTTTATTTTTATTTTTTATTTTTATTTTTATTTTTTATTTTTGGAATATTTATGTTAGAATGCTTTCAAGCGTTTAAGTTTTGCATATAGAAAGGAAAATTTAATATCTTAAAGTAAAAGTGACAGTAAATTCCAAACAAAATCAGTATGTCTGAGAGCAATATTAATGATAATGCTGCTGTTGATTTAGAAGTTTCTCCTAAGACTAAGTTTCATGATAATAGTAGCAACAAGAGCGTTAGAAAAAGTGAATCAATAACTGAAAGTTTTTTACTAGATAATGATGGCAATAACAACATTGTAAAAAACGGAACTACAATGGACAGTGATAATAAAGATACAACTGACTTAAGTGCATTAAGCAAGCTTATTAATTCCGAGAGTAATAATGAGAACAGCAGCATAAGTGCTAGTGATAGCAATATTAGTCATAGATTTACTAGGATCGAAAAAGATACTCAACAAGATGATTTATCAGAAAGTGGAGACGATAATAGTTTTGGTAACGCTATTGCTCCAAATACCATTATTACTAATATTATTACCAATAACAACAATGATAGTACTAATAATTTTGAGACCTCTGATCAACAACGATCTTTAGCACCTACTCCTTCAACAGTTATGAATGAACGAAATGATGATAATATTAAAAGCGATAATGATTGGAAGAGTTGTGCGTCTAGTATACCATTTACTACTGAAGGATTTCCAAGAATAGCTAAAAATAGTGTTAATGAAAGTGTCCATAATAGTGTTAATATTATAAGTGAAAATGATGATAAAATACCAATAACTAATGAAATAGACTATAAATTTATAAACCTTTTAAAAGCTCGTGATTTGATAGAAAAAAATTGGGATAATTTATTTGCAAAGCCCAAAAATTACCGTGTATGTCAAGATATTATTAATTGTGGTATGAGCAATGATATGGACACAAGCACCAATAACACAGAGCAATTAACTAAACTTGTGGACACTTGTAAAGAGGAACTTTTGGATAAAGAGCGTGAAATACGAAATTTAACAGAGATAATGGTGGTTAATAAAAAAAATTCAAACAAACTACATGACGAGATTGTTAGTCTTACTATCGAAAATAACTTATTGCAACAAGAATTGGACAAATCGAAAAAGGATTACGAGGCTCTAGTTGTCAGATGGATGGCCAAAGCGCAACAACAGGCAGACTTAATGAACCACTCTTTAGGCGTATAATTGTCGACGTGCATAGTTTAAAAGAATAAATAGATATTACATTAGCTTTTCATTGTACTTTCTAACATTTAATTTTCATCAATATACACACTTATCTTTGTTTTTAGAGGTTTTACAGTCTATACTTTAGTTTTATTTCATGTCACACTTTCAGCTTTCGTGATTAGTGGAAAATATTATTATTATTGTATGGTTTGTAGGCACGGCGTAGATCTAAGTTCTATTTTGCGGCAGATGGGATATAATATTAACGTACAAGATAGACGAAAACTATGTTGCTTGTTCCTTATATAATTTTAATCAATACTAATCACAAAATAATAACATATACACTTTACCAAAACATAATAATAAAATCTAAAGTAAATCATTACCTTTTTTATATGATGTAATTTTCAATTTTTTTTTTAACTTAATTTAGCAATATTCTCAAGTATGCTTTTTTTTTTTTTCTCAAATCATATTTGATTAGCTTATTTTCTTTAAATTAGTTTTAATATATGCCTAATAATAAATCATATAATAAAAAGAAAATCCTATCGTAAGCGTAACTCAGGATTAGTCGTAATAATTACGGGTTCGGATTATGGTAATTAATTTCTTGTTTTATTTCGGTCTTTACATATAATAATAATATATAATAAAGATTTATTTAAAACTATAACTTAAATACTTTTGATGAATAACTTGATAATAAATCATCTCTTTATATATGATTTATTTTCACATTTATATTTGACGTTCATATTAATCTTTTCCAACATTTCGTTGTTGTTCCTTAGGCGGCATCTTGGTTACGGTGTTTTCCTGTAAAAGTGATTTCCATTACGGAGACTTCCTATTAAGGTAATTTCCATTGCGGAGACTTCCTATTAAGGTAATTTCCATTACGGAGACTTCCTATTAAGGTAATTTCCATTACGGAGATTTCCTGTATGTTGGTTGTAATATATGTTTACTTGGTTTCATATTACGACAAATCCGTGATTAAGCTTCAGTAGCTCAGTAGGAAGAGCGTCAGTCTCATAATCTGAAGGTCGAGAGTTCGAACCTCCCTTGGAGCATAATTTTTTTATTTTCTTTTTTAGACAGTCCACATTTTTTTTTTTTTTTTTTTTATCAAATAAACTTTTATAAATGTCGAATAAAAGATAATATGGATGAAATCACTAAGAGCTTATATAATTAATATTTTATAATTCATAGGCTTAAATAATGACAAATAAGCAAACGCACACACCCCACATATACATTAAAATAACACAAAAATAAAAATAAAAATGAAAAAAAATTTACAACTCATCTACTATACAGATCACAATCCAAAACGTATAATACTTAATCTTGCTCCTCCAACTCGTAAATAACTGAACCATCTTTAATGGGATCATATTGATGAACTAGAAATTGGGAGAATTTCTTTAAATTATTTAAACCTCTAATTTCACCAGCGCATAATGGCATCTTCACAACATGGAAATCTTCATACAATTCATCAATTTGGTCCAAATATTTCTTTTGCATTTTCCATCTACTTTGACATCTCTTACAATTATGATCTTTATCATATTCAGCAAATAATAATTGGTTCACAATAATTGAAGAAACATCCATATCATAAGAAATCAATTCTTGAATTAATCTCTCCGTTTCATATAATGATAAGAATTCGCTAATACAAACACAAACAAAAGTTGTCAAATCAGGATCTGTAAACTGTTGTTTGATAGTTTCCACATTCTGTTTTAAATCATTCATCTTTGAAGTTATGTCCACATTTCCTGCTCCAGTTAGTGAATTTAACATTGGTCCAAATTTACCAGCAATGGCACCAAACTTTTCTAATAATTTAGATAAAGTGGTTGGCAATTGTAGAAATCTTAAAGTGTGACCAGTCGGAGCAGTGTCGAATATGACAGTGTCATAATTAATACTACCTTCTTCTTGTTTCTTAATATGTTTCATAACTTCCATAAATGACAATGCTTCATCAATACCTGGAATACCATTTGTAATATCAGCTAATGCTCCATTGTTCAAAAAATCACCCAATTCACCGCCCGCACCTCCATTCTCGCCACCTACATTCATATCATTCATGTCTTTTAGTGCAGCAGATGGATCAATTTCCATACACGATAAATTATTCATTCCACTAACTTTTCTAGCATCTTTACCAAATTTTTCACCAAAGGCATCACTCAAATTATGAGCTGGATCTGTAGAAATTAGCAAAAACTGTTTTTGTGGTTGGGCCAATGCCATTTGAATGGCAATGGAACATGAACTGGTAGTTTTACCAACACCACCTTTGCCACCGACGAAAACCCATCTATGGGTTGAAGAATTTATTAACGAGGATAAATTAGCGGGAACAATTAAATCCATGATTTGTATTCTCAGTACTTGTATATTGATGTATTAGATTTGTGCTTGAATGCTGATAAATTAAAGTGAAAGAAAAAAATTTTTTTTTAAATCTTTTGACTAAAATTGTATGCAAAGTAGTATAATAAGTAAGCTTTTTTTTTTTTTTTTTTAAATCTTGTCATTGCGCCTTCTTTTCATTTGCTTGTTTGTCTTTTATTTATTTATTTTTTTTTTTTGTTTCGCTTTTCTAGAAAATTCCACAGGTACAAAAATTAAATATAATTGACAATAATTTATTTCAACATTTTAGTTTACCCGGATACTTTACTGCCATGTTATCAGAATAATTAGAAAATAACGTAGCATTTTTGTTTATTAACAAAAATAAAAAAAATGTTGGTTAATATTTTCTATTTCCCATTTAAAGGCAATATCCGAACACTTGAAAGCTGGTGATTACCGAAAGCATATTAACTCGGACTGATTTTGGTAACAGTCGAGTTATCAGTTATCTGTGAAAATGGGAAACATTACTATTTATTTTATCAAACAAAAAAAAAATATACAGAAATTTTTATTTTTCATTTACTAAATTATTAACAATTGACAGTAGACAAAATCAAGATATTTAAAGAATTAGTACACGATGGCTGAAGAAGAAAGTAAAGATTCTTCTATAAGTTTAGAAGAACAAGAAA
Organism: Saccharomycodes ludwigii; assembly: GCF_020623625.1. NCBI lineage: Eukaryota > Fungi > Ascomycota > Saccharomycetes > Saccharomycodales > Saccharomycodaceae > Saccharomycodes > Saccharomycodes ludwigii. The sequence continues at coordinate 944,774 of NC_060202.1, forward strand.
GACTAAAGAAGTTGGAAGAAGCTAGAAAAAAAGTTGAGGCTTTGAAAAATAAAAAAAAAAATAAAAAAATTAAAAATAAAAAGAAGGATATTATTACTGCTAATAATAACAGTAGCACTGGTGATGATAAATCAGTAGAGAATACTCCTGATCATACTCTGGTCGATGATGAATCAACTGAAAATGATGCCAAAAAAAATAGAGTGTCGATCCAGGAGGAGGAACCAAGAGAAAAATTGACTGAAGGGGAAGAGAATAAAATTGAAACAATTGTTACTCCAAAGGAGAAAGAAAGTGAAACAATTATTACACCAGAGATGAAAGACGATGAAAAAATTATCACACAAGAAGGGGAAGAAAATGAATCATTTATTACATCAGAAAAGAAAGAGGATGAAAGGAATACTACAATAGAAAACAAAGACAACATGTCCGAAACAACAGATCGAAACAAAAACGGTGCTACTGATTTATTTGAAGTTTCTTCTAATCAAGCTTTAACTCCTGATAGTGCCCACAATGACAATGACGATTTTCTGACATCTATAAAAAAAAGCAATGAGTTAGAAGATTTAAAAGAAAAAATCAAAGCTTTAGAACAAGAACTGAAGAAATTAAAGTTTCATAATATGGAGCAGGAGACCAACATTGATGATTTAAAGGACGAAGTTACAACTCTACAAAATAACTTACAATCCACTGAAGATACACTAAAAGAAACACAGTCAGCTCTAATACAACAACAACAACTAAACCAACAACTGCAACAACAGTTAAATCAGCAACAACAGACAGAACAAGTTGTAAACAACGGATTACCATTAAACTTACAATTTTCTTCATTTAATAATGGCCAAAAAGCTCAGAATAACGCTACTGATTCTGTGAGATCTGCTACGCCTGTTGATAGATCTTTAATGTTTGCTAAGTGGAAAGAGTGGAACGTCGATATGACCACTTGGAGATCTATAGGTTCAGGTCCAATCGTAGAATTTTAACTTCTCATACCTATGTTTCTGTTGCAAAAGCTTATACATTCCTTTTGTTGTTACTATTTATACTTACTGACTATTTTTTTTTTTTTAAACAACTAATTATATACAATTTTTGTTACGCATGTCTTATATATATATATATTATATGTACATGAATTTTATTATTTAGACTATAATTATATAAATGCAAAGCGTTAGTGACGCTAGTAACCATTGCTATTTAGCTCTGCATAAAACCATAACGTTATCTTTTCTTTTGGCAATAGCTTCATTGATATCCAAAACTACGTTGTTCTTCATGTCCTTGACCAAAATCAGTTCACCAGGTTGTAATGGCTTAATTTTTCTAATGGAAATTCCACTACATAATTTAGTCAAATCAGAATGATCCAATATAATTTTTAAATTGGGCTTACTAATCAAACCAAACTGACTTAGAACTGGTTTATTTTCTCTATATTTTAACCCGACCCATAGCCTTCTAGTAGAGATATTATCCGGTGTTACTTCGACTGATACAACGTCTGGACCTTTTGTGGAGCCTCTTTGTAATGAAGATACAAAACCGTGCTTATATAAATTGTATGCAACTTGCAAATGCAATTTTGTGTATGGAATTGATGTTAAAGACAATCTAACTCGGGTGCAGTTTTGTAGATGTGAACATACGTTTGCTAAATGGACTAGGGACATAGTTTTAATTTTTGGTTGTTAGTATCTATTAATGATTACAGAGTTCAAGTTGTTCAATAGTTAATATTTCCCCTTGCCCAATATTAACGGTAAAGAGTTATAATTGGATAGAAAAAAGAAAATGAAGAAAGGGAAAAAAAAAAAAAATAAATAAATAAAAAAAATAAATAAAAAAATGAGAAAAATTTGATAATTTAACCTCTTTTCATACGCACAAAACACTTGTACAGTCAAGTTCTGGTCACTATCCACGAAGATAATATATAGAATTTCCATTTGCAGTTTATTTGTGATTTGATGACTGAGAATTCATTATTTCAGCCAAGTCTTTTATTAACATCACAAGTAAAAAAAAAATAAGAAAAAAAGTGCTATCTACCATATACTAAAATGCTTAGATCACATTCTATCATATATCGTAGTAATAACATATTGCGTTCATTTGTACCAAAATTGTGCAAAGCAAACTTTTCCTCCATTTCTAGATTCAACAAGCCACACTCACAAAATGTTAAAAAACCAAAGTATAAGGATAATATAGATGCACCTGGTTTCAAGAAAATTTTTTTGATTGCCTTAATAGGTACAGCTATTTTTGTCAAAGCAGTTGACTCCATTGAAAAACATAAACCTAAAAATAATTTCACCGAAGATGAATATAAGCACGTAATAAATGGTTTGAAACGCCAACACCAACTTTTCGAAGGTATTCCAATTTCTCCAATATATTTTGTTCCATTTGCTGAAAATATGATACCAAAAAACGTTCCAAATTCACAAAAAGACAATACAATTGCTGTTATTGATCCAAAAGACGTTGTAGAATTTTACAGAACCAATACCGCAAGTAAATACGAGGCATTTTTAAATCAAATTTACGCTGCTAACAGTAATGATCCAGGCAACTTGGCACAAACTTTACCACAAGGTATGTTATGCATGTTGATAGGCAAATATATGAAACATTTTTATAATGAAAAATTATCCAATAAGAAAAAGATTTATATACTGGCATTTCCTAAGTCAGTCAAAGATAGTATTAAATTTGAAAATGAAGTTGCTAACGTCACAGGTGTTTTAGCTGACTCTTCCTCCATTAACGAAGATGTTATTCAATATTATGAAACGGTTAATAAAGTCACAAAAGTTTAATGTAACCAGAAAACCTATGCGATTCACTAAGAATGACTTAGAAGATTACTTAATAGGGTTGTATTTGATCTATATTAATAAAACATGTAAATAAATGTATATATTCACATAGATATTTTAACAATGTTTGTGAAGGAAATCCTTTTTTTTTATCTAAATTTATCAAAGCCCATAATTTTTTTAACTTTGTTTCCATTCTTATTAATTTGATAATTTTTCCCCCCATCTTTGTCTGTCTTTTTGGCCATAATCTCCCTCTTATTATTATCATATTGCTGTTTCAATTTTTGTAAAAGCTGTTCAAATTCCCTTATAGGTATATCATCATTATTTCTTTTGTCTTGAACCAAATCCTCCCCAAATAATTTTTTATACTTTATGTTATGACCCATATCATTTAAGTGGTTTGCAAATAATACAGTATCTTTAAACGTTAAATTACAAAGCTCACAATGAAATCCAATTTTTTTTCTTTGTTTTTGATATGCTGATGACGTTCCAGTGAATTGTCTTTTGTTTATATCATGCAATTGGGAATTTAAAAGCTTATCATTATTACCGGTATATTTTAACTTCAATTGTTCTAATTGTTCTTGTGAAATTTTTTGAGCCTCTTCCCCTGCTTTATCTCTATTTTCTAAATATTGATCTCTATCCCAGGTTCTTCTTCCAAAATTTGAGGAGCTCATTTGCTAATAAGGTACAATTTTACAGTAACAGTCTCTATTTATAGACAAGCTGTTGAATGACAATAAATTGATTAAAACATGTTTATATTTGTCTTTATAACAATTTTTTGTGTAGTTTCCATTTACAACAATAAACATAATTTCCACATATCTATAAACGCAATATTATTATTAATTTTTTTTTTTTTTTTTTTTTTTTTTTTTTTTTCCTTTCTTCTTTTTTCTTTATTTTTTCCCCTTCTTCCTTTTGACTTAGCTATTTTTGATAAATAACAAGGCCAAATACCGTCAATTCGACCCAATGATAGAAAATTACGCATTACATAATAATATGTCAATGATCAAAAATTGCAAAACAACTAAAAGGATCATTGATAATCATCATATTTTAATCATTTCACCTTACTTAATTAAATTCATTCCTACAATTTCCGAAGAAAAACCCAAAATAGCAACATCCGCAAAAATAAAATATTATGGGTTTGATTTAGATTCAACATTAATTCAACCCAAGTCCAAATCCAGATTTGGTCGACATCCCACGGACTGGGAATTTTTAAAAAGAGACTTTGCCATTACAAATGATACTATTTCTGAGGCTGAAAAATATAAAATATCGGCCAAGAAAATAACAACTTTGGATAAATTACTGGAACTTAATAAAGTTAATGATGGAAACATTGCGATTGTAATTTTTTCAAACCAGGGCGGTGTAGTCGCAGAACCACAGAACTCTAAAAGTTGCATTAATTTAATAAATAAATTAACCAATGTATTAAAAGTTATAAATGATGCAGATGCCAATTTGGTCAGTAAAATTTGGATATATTGTGCACCAAAAATGCCCGCATCCTTTAAAAACAAAAAAAATATTGGAAATGGTAATTGTGACTCTGGGAACAAAATACTAAAAAAAAGCAACGTCAATAGCAAAAATAATAACCAAAAAGACTCAGCTACTGAATTATTCTTTGCTTCAATGAGGAAGCCCAACATTGGTATGTTTGAGTCATTTTGTAACGATGTCCTAGCAAGAGAAAAAGATCTGAACAAATCTGAAATGTCTTTAGAATATTATTGTGGTGATGCTGCTGGGAGAGATTGTGATTTTTCAGATTCAGACAAGAAATTTTCAGAATCTTTAAATGTTAAATTTATTTTACCAGAGGAATTTTTAAAATAAAACAACGACAGATAAATATAATATATACTTGTTATATAAAAAAAAAGAAAAAAAAAGTTAGCACAAATACAAAGATGCAGTCCTAATTCCTCCTCTCCCACCCTTCTCATTAATTCAATAAACTGGCCTTATCAAATAATTGATCAAGGGCCCTATTTAAATTACCAATTAATTCTAAAGATGAATCATAAGTAGCATCTAACTGAGGAGTTTGATATATGTGTAAACAACCATTACCTTGATCCAAAACACCATAAAAAACTTTATCCAAAATCATTTGAGATAGTTTACCTTCAACTTGCACGATATCTAAACCAATTAAATTAGAAATATGAAATATTTCCACACAATCAAATGGCTCAATAATCTTACACAAGTTTGATTCCAATAATGCATCGTATAATGCGTTCAAATGTGATCTAATCAACGGATCACTTTTTAAGACTGGTTCGTACATTTTCATAGCTTTATTAAAATCCAACAAAGACCTGTTAGAATATGCCTCTGCCACAGCTTTCATTGCGTCAATGTCTCGAGATTGATATGTATCCTTGGTATATTTGGCGTCCAAAATAGAATTAATATCATCCAATAAATTCAACATGATTTTACAAAGTAGCATATATTTTAAAACTTGACAGCTTTTTTGGTAAGACGTCTTGGATTCATGGAAAGTATCAAACGCTTCATAAAAATAAGAAAACGCAGTTTTGTAATCTTTATCTTCACAATGTAAAATACCGCTTATTAAATCCAATTCGGCAATAGTTAAAGAAGGGCAATAAATAGAATTGGCTGCCGTTCTAGCACTTGTAAGAGCAGCTTTAGCTTTTGGCATATTCCTCAATTTGTGATATACTTTACTTTCTAATAAATGAACATCAACTAGAGATGATTTATCATCCAATTTCTTGAATTCACTCAATAACCCATTAATCAATTCCAAAGAGTGTTTGAACTGCTGTTTGTTGTAATACAATGTAGCTAATCTAATTGACAAAGTATGCTTTAAAAATACTCTTTTTTCTTGAACAGCAAATTCAATGCAATCTTTACAGATGCTAATTTGGTCATCAATAGAATCTGGAATTTTATCGTAGTACTCAATTAACGATTTCAAAACTTTTGAAATCTTACTTTTTGCATAAGCCATCATAAATATTCTCCCATTCTTAATCAAATTGCTTAATTTATTATTTTGCTTAGTTTCGGCATATAATTCACCTAATTCTAAGATACATTGCTCTTGTTCTTGTAGAATTTTAGATCTGTTAAACAATTTGTAATCATTTTGTTTCAATTGCTGTTCATTTTTTTCAAATATTTCAATAAACAGTTTTTCAGCATTTTGATAATCTTTGGCTTGTTTAAATTTAGTGGCTTGTTCTAAAGTGCTCATTTTGTTTTCAAATTACCGTATACTTTAAAGACGCCCTTTTTTTGTTTAATTGCAATTATTAATAACTTGCCAGTAAGTTGGAAAAAACCTTTTTAAATGAATAATATTATTTAATCCTTCTATTCTTTATTTTATTTTATGTTATTTTGATATATGTATATTTTTTTTTTTTTTTTTTTTTTTTTTGGTGGCAAAAAAAAAAAAATAATCAATAAAATGGCAAATGATTTATTTTTATTGCAAGTAACTATAAGAAAAATGACACAAGATTATTATTCTGGAAATTTCAGAAAGGCCTTGTTGGCGCAATCGGTAGCGCGTGTGACTCTTAATCACAAGGTTACGGGTTCGATCCCCGTATAGGGCTTTTCAATTACTTTTTTTATAACTTTTTTTTGTTGTTACCTGAGCCTTAAGACCTAAGGTTACTGATTAACAGCATTTTTTTTTTTTTTTTTTTTTTTTTTTTTTTAAGTACAGCATTATAAATATTAGTAGTGATAAAAATAGTGTTATATATACGTGTAATCCATTTCTGTTATAACGCGAGTGGTATATATAACAAAAAAAAAAGGTCAATAAGCTAATTTAATATTTTGTTGCTTGTCTTTTTATATATTGCTAACCACAAAAACTATAACTTACATATTTTAAATTACTAATTTGCTCTTGAATTAATCACCTCTCTATATACAATTTATTTTTAGCCTTCTGTTTGTCATATATCTTATTCTTTTTCAATGTTTCGTTGTTGTCCGTTAAGAAAGGGGGGGGGGTTTTTTTTACGATAATTTCCATACTTTCGGCAATTTCTACATTTTGTACGAAGTGGGAAGAACACTATTCCACTTCATGACAATGACTGTTGTAATATGAAATGCTAATTAATACGTATTACGATTAGTTATCACAATTAACAATAAATTGCTATTTAAATTCAATGAGAACCAACAACGGGAATGATAAAAATAAAAATGAAAGCCAGAACAATTAGGAAAAAGTACAAAGGGGAAAAATGTTTTAGAAAGACATTCTTAGTGATTAATTTATAGTTTTAAGTAATCTTTATTATATATAAAGACCTAAATAGAACAAAAAAAATTAAGTACCATAATCCGAACTCATGGCTACTATAAGTAATGGAAAATGACACGTGATTTGTTTTCATGAATTTGTCCGATATAGTGTAGCGGCTATCACATCACGCTTTCACCGTGGAGATCGGGGTTCGACTCCCCGTATCGGAGTTAGTTATATTATTTATTCTGTATGTTATGCATATGTTGATAATCAACATATTAATACGTATTTATTGCGTACAAAATGATTCATATTTTTGTATATTTCGATTTCAAACCTTTTTTTTTTTTTTTTCTTCAAATATTTTTTTTTTCAGCTATTTTTTTTCTTTTTCCCCAATTTTGTTCAGAACTGAACAACGCATTATTTATTTATTTATTTTACCATTTCTTTTCCCAGCAGATAGAAGTTTTTTTTTTTTTTCTTTTTTACCGCTAATATAAACTAAGACTGAAACGTTAGATGTTCTTCCTGACAATTTTACACTAATCATAATCAATATATCAAGAAGTTTTCCTTTTTTTAATCTCTTATTTCGATTTTCTCTTCTATAACAACACGAATCCACATAAAGCAACATATAAATAAGAATAGCAAGATTAAATAGGAAAAAAAAAAAAAAAAAACGACAATGTCTAAAAACAGGACTTCAAAGGAGAATAATATTTCTTCAGCAAAGGAAAATAAAGACAATGTATATACCTTAACCTATGATCCAGTTGTAGATTTTGATTTTAAAAAGGGCCCAGAAAGACCCTTTATTGTAACCGCTCCTCCCAAAAAAATATCTGCATTACGTACTCCAAACAGCCTTGTCGAGTGGTTTGGAATCGCTTTGTTGATGGGTATAACTTTATTTGTCAGATTATATAATTTGAGCTATCCGGATTCTGTTGTTTTCGACGAAGTCCATTTTGGTAAATTTGCATCTAAATATATTAGGGGATCCTTTTTCTTTGATGTTCATCCACCTTTGGCTAAATTATTGTTTGCTGGTGTTGGCAGTTTAGCTGGTTTCCGCGGTGACTTTGATTTTGAAAATATTGGGGATTTCTTCCCAAGTACCACTCCTTATGTTGCAATGAGGTTTTTTGCAGGTATTTGTGGATCCTTGACTGTTTTGTTCATGTATTTGACTTTACGTTGTTCTGGTGTTAAACCTTGGATATCATTTTTGGCTTCCTTTTGTTTTATTTTGGAAAATGCCTTTGTTACCATTTCTCGTTATATTTTATTGGATTCTCCAATGGTTTGTTTCATTGCTGCTGCTGCTTATGCTTACAAAAGATTTGAGTTATATAATGAAACCTCATTTAAGGCCATCAAAAGTTTAATTTGCTGTGGTATTGCATTAGGCTTATCTTTATCTTCTAAATGGGTCGGATTATTTACTATTTCATGGGTTGGTGTCTTATGTGCCTTGAAATTATGGTTTATGCTTGGCGATTTAAACAGGCCAGTTTGCGCAACCATAAAATCTGCAGGTTTGTTAGCCTCCCTATTACTGGGCATTCCATTGGTTATCTATTTATTTTCGTTTTATATTCACTTCCAGACACTGATATATGATTCTGAAGCATCCAGCTTTTTTTCTTCAGCCTTTAGATCAACCTTGATAAACAATCAAATCCCAAAAAACATTTTGGCTGATGTTGGTGTGGGTTCTACCATAACTATCCGCCATGTCAATACCATGGGCGGTTATTTACATTCTCATGACATTCCTTATGAAAGTGGTTCTGAGCAACAACAAATAACATTGTACCCACACTTAGACATGAATAATGATTGGTTGGTCGAATTATATGATGAACCTAATGTAGTACCAACTTCTTTTCAAAACATCACTGACGGAACAAAGATTAAGTTGAAGCATGTTAGCACTCAACATAGATTACATTCTCACGACCATAAGCCACCTGTTTCCGAAAATGCTGATTGGCAAAAAGAAGTTTCTTGTTATGGTTTTGAAGGCTTTGCCGGTGATGGAAATGATGATTTTATTGTTGAAATCGATAAAGATGCCTCTGTTCCAGGCCCTGCACAAGAACGCGTTAGAGCTATTCAAACTAAATTCAGACTAAGACATGCTATGACTGGTTGTCTATTGTTTTCACATGATGTGAAATTACCAAAAGTTGGTCAACAAGAAGTTACTTGTGCCACCCAGGGATTACCATCTTTAACTCTATGGTATGTTGAAAATAATGAAAATCCATTGTTGCCAGCTGATGCTGAAAGAGTTTCTTACCCAACCCCAAGTTTTTTGGAAAAAACTATTGAGTCTCATAAAAAGATGTGGTCTATTAATAATGGTTTGACAGAGTCCCATGTTTATGAATCCCAACCATTCTCATGGCCATTTTTAACTCGTGGCATTAGCTATTGGTCCAAAGACCATAGACAAGTTTATTTACTAGGTAATGCCGTTATGTGGTATCTAACTACAGCCACTGTTGCCATTTTTGCTGTAATTTTGTTCACCGAATTGATCAGATATCAATTGGGATATGGTTTGCCAACTAATAAGGAAGTTATTAATTTCCATATTCAGTCTTTCCACTACTTATTGGGTTGGACTTTACATTATGTTCCATTTTTCTTGATGGGTCGTCAATTATTTTTGCATCATTACTTGCCCTCTTATTATTTCGGTATTATGGCTTTTGCTCACTTGCTAAATTTGTTAGTAACATATTTGCCAAACAAACACCAAGCTTACAGATTTGTTGGCAATGCGGTTGTCGTTTGTTTCACCAGCGCAGTTGTATACTTTTTTATTAAACACCAAGCCTTGGGATATGGTACTCCAGATACTCAAAGTTCGTGCTCTGCCAATCAATGGTTTAAAGGATGGGATTATGCATGCGATAATTATTTAGCTAACTTGACTGATTATGATAACTTGGAATTGAGTAAACCAACTGGCACTTTAGTCAATAGTGTTTCACCAACTGATAATCTAGTTAATGGCAATATCATTGTGGAGACCACTACTGTTAAAGAAAATGACGAGCCAATCGATTTAGATTCTGTACTAGGTGATAACAATCCAAAAAAATTTATTGATCAAGCCGGCAATGAAATAGATCCTAAAGTTGCTATTGAAATGTTGAAGAAACAAGAAGGCTCCATTGTAAAAGTTGAAAAGCAAAAAAATGTAGCCCAATAAGAGAAAACAAGGAAGAAGAAGAAGAAGAAGGAAAAAAAAAGACAAATTATTATTTTTAAATTATTTTTATTTTTTATATTTCAAAAACATATATATATATATATAAATATATATATATTTATATACTGCTCTAATTATTTTGTTATTATTTTTTTAAAAAAAAAAAAAAAAAAAAATACGTTCCGATTACTGGCACAATGACTTTTTGTTGGTGACGTATCACAAAATAAAAAACAGATTTTCTAATTATCAATCCATATCTGAAATACAAGTCTATACAGAACTGTGACGTTCCCTAAACCTTCTCAGTTTAGCTAATCTGATTCTGAATTTTGTCCATATCATAATCAAAGTTAATAAACCAGCCGAAAAAGAAGCAATACATGTGATTCTAAAAGTGTGAGCATAACATCCTCCTCCAATCCTACAAACGTCATTTGTAGCACCATTTCCTGGATCTGGATTTGCGCCCAATCTAGCGTTATAGTCTAAATCATTTGCAAAAAGAGAACTAAATATTTTCACAGTAAACAAACCTCCAGTAGTAGCCAAACCCCAAATAGTGGAAAATCCCTTTGTACCAAACGCATCAGCAAAGGTTGCAGGATAAGTCCCAAAGGTAAAACCAAATGCCAGACCAAACAAAACACTGGAGATAGATACTCTGGACACAAATTCGGGAGTTCCCATACCACTACCACCGACATCAACATGAACCATCGAATTGTCATGAGTTATATAAATACTTGTCCATGCAGTCAACATACAGGCCAAGAAAATACACCACTTACGCTGGGCTCTAAATTTTTTCACCAACATGTCGGATAAGGGACCAGCACATAATCTTCCTAAAAATGAGCTAAGCGCAATAATGGAAACTTGTAATGACTGGATTGATTCTTGATTTAAGTTATAGTCCGGATGCGACGCTAGTTGCGTAGCAACAATGAAACCAACCGAATATATATACATTTGTCCAATACCATGCAATGTTGCTAATATAATATAGTAACATATGAATTTTGAGCTTTTTAGAATCTGGAACAGAGGTAAATCTCTGGTTGAAGAATGATCATGAACTTCTTGTATAGTTTTTGGAGAAGTTACCACGGATATATGGTTAGCATTTCCATTGAGCTCTGTCTGTTGCTGTTGTACCTCTAACAATGAATTCCCTTCTTGTCCTCCTATGTGAATAGAACCACTATTAGCACTGCCAGCGACATTGAATGTATTATGTTCAACGGAAGGAAGCAAAGCTGTAGGTTGCTGAGGATCAAAAGAAAATGAGCTTCTTGGGGTAGACAATGGTGAGTCCCTCACTTTACCCCAGCCCCAAAAAGCCAAAGAACCAACCAATTCTTTGGACCAAATAGCTGATTCGGATCTATCAGATTTAATTAAAATAGGTTCAGTCGATTTGGATGTTGTGCTAGATGAGGATGATAAAATATTTGCACTTGAAGCAGGCTGTTGAACCAATGCTTCGTAAACTGATGATCTATTTTTGCCCTGATTTCCGGAAAGGGCTCTTGCACCGCCATCGTTGCTACGATTTTCTTGACACTGTATTGTATTTGTGGGGGCAAGTTTTTCATTTTCGTATATTTTCAAAGTGAAACAACCCACAAATATCATAAGTGAACAACCAAGCATTAAAAATTGAAAAACATTTAAAATATTCCCATCGAAATACCATTTACAAAAACTAGAATAAAGCATACCGGCTAATGCATATAAAGCTACGGGCATGGCAGCAGCAGTACCTCTATGTTTAGGAAAATTAGTTGCACAGCATTTAACAGCGGCATAAAAGCCACATACAGAACCATAACCTACCAATACTAAGGCAAAAGATATCAAATATAATTGGGACAATGCGTTTTTATAGCAGTAATACAGGATATAATAAGCTACAAATGTAGAAAGCGTGCCCAAGAAGCAGGATAATTGTGGACCGACTTTATCAATGACAAGGCCCACTAGAAATCCCATGGCAGATGATCCTAGAGTCATTGCAAATGATAATGTTGATGATTGACTAATCGGAATATGACATCTTGATAATAATTGTGGAGCATAAAAGGAATATAAATATGGTGTACCTGCACCCAAACTTACTAAATTGGAACCAATAAAGCATGCAATTAATTGTTGTTTATTTGGTGATACCATGTTTATGAATATATAATTTTATAGTGAGATTCTTTACCCTTTATTATAATACTTTTTTCTTTCTTTTTTTTTTTAATTTTTTATTTTATTTGTGCACCCTTTCAAATTTGTGCTAAAACCTTTTTAGAAATGGTATTGATTAAAAGTAAAAAAAAATAAAGATTATATTTATATAAGATCTTATTTTATATTTGTTGATATTCTGTTAATAACGATAACAACAGCAGAAAAGGGGACTGGCAACGGAGGGAGATATCCGAAGCGTCAAACAGGCAAAAAAATGAAAAAAAATGTAAAGGAACAAATTTTCTATTTAATCCGAGAAAAGAATATTGTCCGAGAAATTTAATAACAATTTTTTTTTTTTTTTTTTTTCATACGTTTCACAATTTTTTTTTAATTTGTTGTTAGTATTAAAAATGTATCACGACGAAGCCTGGTTCAATTTTAATTGCAAAACTATAATCAATATATATACATACTGGATCAAAATAAACAAGCTATACAACTACCCAGGATGTCCGAACATTTAAATATTGATGAATTTTTATCTGAAGTATCTAAATTATTCAAAACCGCAAACACCCTAAAGAGAAATGTTCGTTTGACAATGAAAAGATTGGTTGTTAAAGATGAGGTTACTAAGCCTTTGGAGTTTGATTCAACAAGAAACTCTAAATACGATGTATCTAAAATGTCTAATACAATTAAAACCGTTAAAAGTGGTACAGTCAGTAAGTCAACATATAAAATTTTAATAAGAGCCACTATGGGTGCAGGTAAGACGAGTGATAGTTATGGAGATAATAAAAAGATTAAAGTCTCTACAATTGTAGATCCCAATGATCTAGACTTATTTTGGCGAAGGTACTCCTCATGTATTAAATCTGGAATGGTTGGGTTAAGCAAAAGAAAGAAGAAAAAGAGTAAGAGTCATAAAAATGAAAAAACTACCAATAAAAAGACTAAAATAGCTAAAAAGAATTAAATAAGTTTTTTTTTTTTTTTTTTTTTTTTTTTTTTTTTTTTTTTTCTTTTTCCTTTTCCCCTTCTGTGTGTGTATATTATGTTAAATACTTCTCTGTAGTAGCTTCATTATAAAAAAGTATATCAATTAAGTACTTTTTCTCTTCTTTTTCCCCCTTTGAATACATATAAATGGTAAACATAAAAAAAAAAGGAAATGAATAAAGTTTAAAAAGTTTCTATTTAATTTGAAAAGTTTTTGAAAAACTCATACATATTCCTAGTAGTTTCGCAAGTTAAGGCATAAACCGGATTGATAGCGGCAACTCCTCTATCTTTGTTGCCTGGCTTAATCCTAGATACAAAATTAAGTGGGTTAGAATCTTTAGTATAAAATACAGAATCACAGCAACATAATCCTAATAAAACATAATTGGTATGGTAAAAATCAGGTCGTTTTCCAGGTTTGTCCCTGAACCCTCGGGTTTCTGTTGATTGACAACATCTTAAAATATATTCTCTTAATGCACTTTTATCTATGACAAATGGATATCCCAATGACTCCAAAATAGCAGCTGACCCACCAACCCAAAAACTATAACATCCATCGACCAATTTATTACTTCGGCCATTTAACCCAATTTCTTCGTTGGGCTGTCTAGCACTTAACCATCGTAATAAATTATCTACATCAATAAAATCATCCAATACTTTATTTGGATACAAAAATGGTATCAGTATAACTAGACTAGCCAATGCACAAAAAGTTGTGCCACCATGAGCTTCCTCACCGGGAGAACCACCAAACCCACCTTCAAAAGTTTGACAATTTATTAAAAAATCTAACATACCTTCAACCAACTCCATCGTCAAAATGTTTAATAAGCTCGCCACAGATAAACAACAATAAATTGATCTTACATCATGCTCACCAGTAGATTCTGAGGTGGATATCGAGCCATTAGGTAACTTTAATTTTAAAAACCACTCGTAAATTGCTTTTCTATCTATCAAAGACCAGATTTCAGGGGAATCCGTTAGACCTAACGACAAGATGGAAGCATAGTTAGCCACCACGTGAGGTATTTGGTTTACGCCACCTCCAAAAGGGCCTGCTTTCTTAAGCGTTGTTAACAATGGTGGAAAGAACTTATTTTTTATTTTTAAATTGATCGCGGGGGGCAATGGTGACTCACTTAATATTCTATATGCATTACATATCCAATAAACTAGCCATGGATGTGCAGCGTCTAATGCTACCATATGAGGTGGAAAATCATTATCTAGGAATAATTCCAAATATGGTAAATGATATGAAGGGTCTAGTTCAATCTCCTCCTTGTTGTATTTCTTGCTGGTACCATTACTGTTATTATAACATTCATAAATTTTGTCCAAGACTTTGTTTCTGGCGATTGTTGTTTCAGTTTGCAGTTCCTTGCACATGTTTATTACTTCCGGTTCTGATGTTGTTATTTGAATAATCGGGTCTCTTTTACGTCCTAATATAACAGTGTTGATATATTTGAATCTTTTTCGAGTGCGCTTATCGTTATCTTGATCATTATAACTAAGCATTATGCAAAATAAAATTCAATAACAATGAAATTAATTAATTAACGTAAATTTAATTCTTAGGAAAAATGGAAAGTATATATATATATATATATGCAATAATAGATGATAGAAAAAAAATGCAAAAAAAGACAGAAAAAGACAAAAAAAAAAAAAAATGCAAAAAAATGCAAAAAAAAAAGAGAAGCAAAAAGAATTAAAGTCAGTTGAAAATTTGAGGATAAAGAGAGGCGGTTTTCCTTTGCTTATATATATATATATATTATATCTATGGTACAATTTCTGTCTGAATTACAGACTTTCTTTTAAGTTTTATAAAAAAAAAGATGCAGCTCTTGATAGCCTTAACAAAGTTAATGTAATGGATACTTTTAAAAAATCAATAAGGAGAGAAATGTATGTATATAATTTTTTACTTTCCAAATTGTAGACAAAATATTAATTAATTGTTACGCTTGAATTAGGAAATAAAATCTATTTCTTTTTTTTTTAAAAAAAAAAATTAAAAAAAATAAAAAAAATAAAAAAAAAACTTTTTGCTGTTAATCACTTCCCCCTTTTTCTGTAAAGGCAAATACAACGTTCCTTTGTTTGCAAATCAGAAGAAATACAATCTATTTTTAATAATTGGCATCTTTAAAACAATTATGGAACAACAAACTTCATTTGGAAGCAACGTTAATCAATCATGTGATAATGATGATAATAGTAACGTTAATGCCAATAAAAAAAAATGTCAACTATGCGGAGCTATCAATGATCTAAGATGGAATGTCTACACAACAATTAACCCAAAACAACAACAACCAAATATTTTAGCAGACAGGATTAAAGAATTATTATTCTCGAAAACTGCTGATGACGGCATAAGTGATGGGAATTGCCCGATAGCTTTAAAAGAATCGATTATTAAAATGTTAACGGACATTAAACCACAGGACAAATTTCTATGGCTAAGTTCTAAATACAAACAAAACATCTATCCACCAATAAATATTAACGAAACTGGCGGAATTGTGCCGAAAATAGTTAATTCGCAAAGCATAGCTACACATAATCCGAAATACAATTTCAGTTCGCCATTAAAGATAGAAACTGATGGATATGAAGGAATACCATTACAACAGAATCCAGACCTTAGTGATTGCTCTTTTATAACATCTCTTATTAATCTTAAAAATTATTATAAAGATAAATATAATCCCCCAGTTTGTCAAGTAAGAAACTGTCAATTCAAATACCTAATAAACTTTTATTTTAACGGATCAGATTCTCGATTGGTTTGTATTGATACCACTCAAATACCTACGGATAGGAGTGGTGAACAATTGACATTAAACTCTTCAAATTTTAACCATAAAATTTTAGAAATAGCGTATTTGAAACTCAAATATAACTCCTTTGATAGCACAGGTTCAAATACGGGGATCGATACCTTTCTACTATCCGGGTTTATACCAGAATTTAGAAAAATCAACACGGTTAAATGGGATTTGGTGGAAAAATACTTTAATAGTAAGTGTTGCACCCTTGCATTGGGTATTTCTGAAAATAATTTTAGTTTCCAAAATAAAACTTGGAACTTAAAGGCCAATCATGATTATTCAATAGTAAATGTTGAATCGAGAAATAAAAAGTTAGACATTGTGGATCCATTGTATCCTGATAAAATTATAAGCATTAGTGAATGGCAAGATGTCGTGGATATTTTTGACACTTTATATGTTAATTGGGATTATAAAAAACTTTTCCGTAGACATGAGAAATTCCATTTCAGATACAACGTACAAGATTGTAATAGATATCGATACGATCGTTCCTCCAAACCTTGTTTTACTATTAGAAACAAAGTCACCGAAAGACAACTGGCCCCAAAGAAACAAGAAAACACAGTATATCTACTTTTAGAACGTCATTTAAATGACAACCCAGGAAATTGCACACTAGAGCTCTTTGATAGTATAACATCTGAAATACTAAATATCAAAGAAATTAATAATACAGGGTTTTATTTAATTAAAACGGGAATAATTGACGACAATTTGTTAAAGGCCTGTTGTTATTCCGATATAACCGCTTCTTTTACTGTGCATGCATATTCACTACTGGATATTGAAATAAAAAAATTTATTTTTCCAAATATAGTTACTATAGAAGATATATTTTTGATTAATGCACCATTAAATACCTCGACTTACTGTAAAAATACAACTTTTAAGTTGAATATTAAAAAATCATCAACTGAAACGGAAAATGGCAATGTTACTATAAACATAAGTTTATTTTCCGAAAATGTTAAAACTGAAAAGTACGTGAATCTACAAATTTTTCACATCAACGATTTTGAGTTTTCTAAACCATTAATACCGAAACATGATTACCTATTAAATGTTTCCACTGTATCAAATCTATTATTAAACGTTAACAGTACCTATAAAATAGTTTGCAGTTCATTAGATTCGCAAATTGGAGAGAAATTTAAATTGATAGTGGAAGAAAGCAGCAATTTGGCTGCTGCAATGACTTTGTCAAAATATTATAACTACCATGGTGGTATATTTAAAACAACAATAAAGTGTACATCAAATTTTGCCATTTGCCAAAAAAATAATAAAGGTTATTCCTTTGAAGTGAAACTTACATCAAAAATGAATACTATGCCTGACACTTGGAATTTAAGATTATATAAGGAAAAAATGCATCAAGGTGGTATCGAAAATATGGATAATGTTGGTTGTGATATTAAGTGGTCATTTACTGTAATCAATTCGAAAAATCAGAAAGATTCTTTATTATTCCCAAATGGCATGGTAAGGTTAAATAGATGTACTGCCAGTAACATTGTTATTAACCATAGACGTAAACAAATCGACAATATTACCGTAAAGCTGAATATAGAAGATGATATAAACACTTATAAAGATTATTATTATATCATGGAGATAGGATCATTATATGAGCTCAGAGTTTTGCAATGTGAAATAAGTTAATAATCTAAAAAAAATAGCAGCATTTTTATTCCATAACTTTTCAAGTACCCGAATGCCATTTATTATGTATCCCGCCCCCTGCCCCCCCTTCCCTATTTTCTAATGTTTAAATGCCCAACTTTAGGGCTTATACTTTTTAAGGTAACGGATATTTAATAAATTAACACAGCTCTTTTTAAAATAAATTTACCCTTTTTTCTATTTTTTTAATAAGAATATCCACCTGTTTAAAAACACCTCTAAGATATCTGTATTTACAATAGCTTATCACATTAATCCCTCAAAAATTTTCTTTTAAATTAACAAGCAACAGCATATTATTTCAGGTGAAACTACCCTCTGATACAAGTACTAGTAAACTCCATAGAAGCCTTAATATAAACATGTCAATATGGATCAATAGAGATAAGCGTATTGAATTAGAAGACACTGCGTCTAAAGATAAAGACAACTTTGCGGAGCATATTTTCGATACTGTAAATGAAAAATGCAACAGATTTACAAATATCAAACCCAATTTTTTTTTATTCAACTTCCTTCCCCAGTTTAAAATGATGTCTCCGTTTGATATATATATTTCTATCCACGAATGGCTCGTCACTAGGGATTGGGACAAGAAGCTTCCGAATACAGCAATATTTATAGGCAATGTTTTCACGTTTACATATTATGGCATACGTTTATTACAAGATTATTTAATAAAGCCAAATTATTTTAAACTTTCATCAAGAGACTATTTTGATTTTTCCAGAAGTGATACTTTAAGAAAATATGATTATTTTCAACGATTTATGGATTCCCCTGATAGCCAAAATCACTTTGCACATAATAATTTACCCACATTTATTAATTCAATCAATGACCATTGGCATTATAGGTACTTAAAAGCTCTGAACACTTTTTTAAATTTTTTAACTTTTTTATTGATCCTTATTAACTTTATGACCACTTTTAAATTTTTATTTGCTTCAACCAAAGAATATTCCATTTTTTATTTCAAAAGAGCTCCCAACTCATCGCATGTAGTTAAAAAGTCCTTGGTCGATTTAAGTTATCAATATTTAGATAATGAATCGGGATTTACCCCATGGAATATGTTGACATATTTATTACCTAGCAGATTTACACAAGCTTCATATAAGGAAGATGATTTTGAAGATGAAAACAGTCCTTCGGGCCTTGGTGCCACTTCCAAAAACAAGCAAGAGAAAAAATATTACTATCAACTATACAAATGGTCACCTTCACCCTTTACAACTTCATTATTCACATCTTTTAATCCTATAGTCGTAGTATTTTTATTTTTTTCTGATACTTCGTTTCTATCTTTTATTGCTATTGTTTTGAACCAATATCTTTTTTATGAACTATTAATTGTTAAATATGAATCCCGAATAGAAGACGAGTTAGTATTATCTAGCGCGTTACTAGAAGAAACCAATATTAAATATAGGGATAATGTTATTCATCCAGTGTATCAGGATGCAATGGTAAACACAAACTTAGACGGAACAGACAATTTTATTGCATCTTTCAAACCATTCAATCATTTAAACGGCGAGAAATTCATTACCAAGAAAAAAATAAATAACATTGTTACAACTCATGCACTATCTGGTGATTTGATATACGAAAAGTTTAATAAGAATGCTGGTGATTTTGAAAAGCTAAGAAAATCGTCAGTCAGAACCTACATTTCAAAAAAATAAAGATTATTGCAAAAAAAAGAGAAAAAAAAACTTATACTAGCTTTATAATAAGTGTTTAATGACGATAATAACTTAGTTTATACTATACATTAATATTAACAGTGGGAAAAAAAAAAAAAAAAAAAAAAAAAGAAAAAAAAATGTAAATCATGTCTTTTTTTCACATTGTTTTATAATTCACCCCAACCAAATAACCAATTATTTAATTTCCCTGTGAGACCGGTTTTTTTATGGGAGATAATTTCTATATCTTTTTGTAAATTATTTTCCAAAGTCTTAAATATCGCACCATGTCCAACTTCACCGTTATTATTATATTTTATGCCATCTCCATTGTAATGGAAGTCTGATGTATTGCGAACAAACAAATTCTTACCATCTTTTACTTCTAATTTTTTCCCCAATAAAGGCTGCAAAGGGGCATTTGTAACTTCACTGGCTTTATTATCGTTACCGTTGTTATCATTAATATGTTCTTTATCAGTACTCAATATTTGTGACTTTTTACTTATAGAAGGAATACCTGTATTCGAATCCATTACTTTATCGACTTTACATTGAGCCAAGTTTTCGATAACATCTTTAAAGTAAGGAACACATCCTAATAAAGTCCCACCATAAATAGTCCCATTCTCTTGTAATGCACGTATAGCAGCCGTTTGATTATCATATGTTATTTTCACCCATCCATTACCTGCATATATCGGATATTTTCTTCCATAATTTGAACCATCACTATTATTATTATTATTATTATTATTAGTATTATTATTATTATTATTACTATTATTATTATTGTTGTTGTTGTTAACACTACTTTTTAGTTTTAAAGAGGAATTTTCATCACGACAAACTTCAAAATCTTCCAAGATATTACCAAACTTACTGAAATGTGAAATTACTTGATTAGAAATAGATTCCGGATATCCAAAAACAATAATTGCATAGTACTTTGGTTGGGAGCTTTTGCTTGTCGAAGACAATTTGCCATTATTTATATTTGCGCTACTCTCGCTAGAATTAGCGGAGTGGACATTATCATCTCTGGTAAATACATTACTGCTACTACTCATTGTATTAAATTTATTACTACTAATACCATTATTACCAGCATTGGTAGTTGAAGAAAATGGTCCACTTGATGCTGCTGTAGGAGCCATAGAAATACTACCAAATTCATCCTCACGTTCACAATCAAATAAGGATTTAGATGGTGGTGCATCAGTAGAATCAAACAGACCCCCATTTATGGCAGAGGATGACATAGCTGAAGCATTATTTGTAGCTGATAAAATAGGCGAGGAGTTACCTACACCATAGAAAGAGGAGTTGTTGCGAGTAGTATTTGAGGATAAAATCGCATTTCCCGAGGGGGCAAAGTTTGCCTTTTTGGAGCCAAAAGAAATCGAGCCAAATGGACCTTTGCTGCCAGAAAAAGTAGAGTTAGCTGTTTTAGATGAACCTGAAGATGAAAGAATGACTGCTCCAGAATCCTCAGAATATGGCTTACTTGATCTTTTGACAATATTTTGTGGGATAGCTCTTTTCTTAGGATTACTAAACCACGATGGCTGTTGTGGTAACTGTTGTTGTTGTTGCGCAACTTGTTGTGGTTGTTGTTGCACATTAAACTGCTGTTGCTGTTGTTGGAACGGTAGCTGCAATGTTTGGGACTGTGGTGTATGATTGAATGTCTGTGCAGCTGGTGTAAATTGATATCCTTGCTGTGGTTGCCCATACGATAAACCGACATTATTGGAGTTATTTGAAGTAGCTGTAAAAGAAGGAATGCTTGATACTTGGGGCTGTGAAGAATTGAACATAATTGGTTGGCAGTATTTGAGAATTGAGTTTCTTTTTTTTTTTTTTTCTTTTTTCTTTTTTCTTTAATACTATTATCTACTCTTCGCACTAAATAAGTAACAAGTTATTGAACAGAATGCCATTTAAATGAGAAATCATAAAGAAAATAAAACGAAAAAAGAAAAAAAAAAAATATTATTACGATTATTGTTATTTTTATTTATTTATTTATTTATTTATTTAATTCTTTACGGGTTATATATAATAAATATTATCCGAGTGTTTCTGTGTAAAAAACATAAAAATTTAAAAAAAAAAAAGGAAAAAAAATTTTTTCTTTTAATTTTCTTTTGTTCTTTACAAACTACCAATTTTTATATTTCTCGGAGAATGATGGTAGATATATACAATCGCCCCTGCGCATGTAGCAAAGAACTTGATGCTTTTAACTAATAACCTAATGGCTCTTGATGGGAGGGAGAGGGGTGCTGTTTTTGACTTCTAAAATTTCTAGATAAATAACGTATCTGGCCTTGAGAAAATGGTGGAGGTATCACTGTTGTTTTTTCATGATTTGGAGAGAATGCGAAATCATTGGTACTTTTAACATTATTATACCTAGACCTGCTGGTTCTTTGCTTGTAAATTTGTGGCATAGCAGTAGGATATCTAGCATTGTTATTAATAATCCCGTTCTGATATTGTCTAGTAGTACGACTTTCCATGTTCAATTTTTTAATATCTACATTCATATTTTGGAAGACTGAGTTCAATCTATCAAGTTCTGATCTCATTTTAACATAAGCTAAATGCACCTTCCCCAAAAAGTGGTCAGCCAATCTTCTATCGGTATCTAGTCTACTCAAAAAGGCACCGCAAACTTCACATACTTGCAATTTCTGCTGTGCGCTTTGACCTACATTATTTGCAAATTCTCTACATTTTTTGCTAACCAGTTCTCTCCTTTGATACAACAGCTTTAATTTCTCACTTTGAAGCAAAGCTCGAGAAACCTCGTTGTTTTCCGTTAATGTCTCAATCTCTTGCAACATGATACCAATAGTTTCATCTACTTTATCTAATTCAGTAGTTGCCTCTAAAATCTTCTCACGTTCCTCCTTAGTGTGTTGTTCTAAGCTTTGTAAAGCATGCTGAACAGTTTGGTCACTTTCGCTTAAAAATCTGGTCAATAAATTATAATATTCTTTATTCATTTCAATAAATATTTTTTGTTCGAGAATATAAGTGTTGTCCTTGGTGATGCTATCTTTAGAGATGTTGCCAGTTAATAGAATGTTATTTGTGTAATCACTGCCATATTTTCTTCTGTATAAAAGTCTATATTTAGGGATATGATATTGTGGACACCGTCCGTAATATTGTTTAGTACCACTAAATAATTCATAAGGGCATTGCCCTACTATAAAGCTTTTGCATATTTTATGGTCATTTACAACATGTTCTAATTGATTTTTGCCATGACTATATTTGTGATTTAACGGTGTAATATTTTTGGATAACATTCCTTTGCCCATTAAAAGTTCAATAAACTTATGTTGTTCTTCAGCATCACTGTATATGACCTTCATGGTGATTTCCTACTTAGTTGACTGTCTTTTTTTATTCTTTCTTTCTTTTCTTTTTATAAAATAGAAGGTATATTTATCTAATAACACTGAATTAGGTTCATTATTGTTAGTAGAAAACAAGGACCCTTTTATTTTTATTTTTATTTTTATTTTTATTTTTTAACTTAAAAAGAAACAACCATATATATATATTAATCCGAATAGTCCTGTACGCTGATACTTCGGTATTTGTAATATTTTGTAAAAATTTTTTTTTAAAATCAATAACAAAGATTATTTTTCTAGTGGAAAAAATTACCAGTTTGTGTCACTGACACATAAAAAATGTATATATATATATATATATAATTATTATTACTATTATTATTATTATTATTATTATCACTATAACAATTACAAAAAGTAAATGTTATAAAAAGTACAATAAGTTTTGTAACCAAATGTTATTACTTTTTATCACAATAAATAACAGTAAAAAAAAAAAAAATTATTTTTCCATTAATATCTCCAACAATAAGTATTGAAAACATGAATAAAAAGAATACAATTCCCAACAGCTTTAGCGAAAAAATCTTGGCAGGCGTATGTAACAAAATATACAGTCTGACAAACAAAACATTTGAAGAGATAACGGGAGGATCGGCAAATAAACTTAAGCAGAATGATTATGTTTTAATTATAGGTGGCTTCTCCAACATGTTTGGATTCAATTTGTGCAGAGATTTAGTTTTCACAAAGAATATTAAACTAATAAACATAGATAAAAACTTTGCAACTACAGTTTATAATCCTAAACAGTCATATGATGAACACAACTGTATCAGATTAGAACCCAAAGTGTTTATAAATAAAACAGGGTTAAGTGACAAAGAGTTGCGAAAAAAAGACTTTGAAAATTATTTTCATATTATTTGTGATGATTTTAGTGATAAGGAAAAGGTATTACAATCTTTAGCAAAAGTAAAAGAGATCAGTAGTAATATCCATGTCTTAATTAATAATGTTCATGAAGGGTATCATATTTTTCCATATAAATATCCTAAATCCCACCAGCTGAGTGAATATCAGAATAATTCAATATATCTAGGTGACCCTGAAAAATTTCATAAAATTACGCAGAGTAATCTAACTAATATTATTATTGCTACAAAATATGTATTAAATCATTATAATAATCATCAGTCGTTGTATATTATAAATGTTTCACAAATATTAGGAACATATCCAGCTGCATTTAAAGGATTCTATGCAGCATCAAAAGCAGGATTGAACCAATTTCATCAAAGTTTGACCTATGAACAGGATGAAAGGAACAAAGATGGATATTATAATGTGAAAACATTATTGGTTATATTACCTCAAATGCACCAAGATGAATTATATGGCTGGAAACAGTATATAAACGACGAAAGAAGATTTTGGGAATCTTGTGCACTACAAGTGATCTATGCATTGGAACATGGTCGTCGCGGACAGATGTATATTGAAGTTTGGGATGTTTTTCATTATCTGTTAAGATGTGTTCATTTGGTTAAATTTTGGCAATTTGGTTACATAAATAGTTTGTGGCATAATATTGGATCAAATGAACATACTTGGAAGTAAAATATTTAAATTTCTTTCCTCTTTGTCTTTTCTAAAGTGGAATGTAAATTCAAAAAGTAAAAATAAAATGTAATACATTTATTAGTTAATAATAGTAGCGCCTTTACTTTTATATATTTTCACGCCCTTTCTTAGGGCTTTTCTAAGAAAAAGCTTGCATTTTATGTTATTTTTTTATTTTTTTATTTTTTATTTTTTTTTTTTTTCATTGTACGTTATATGAAACCTCTCCCTACCCCCCAGCAATTTATTTAACCCAGTTAATAACTAATGCTATTAGCGCACAACAATTAACAAATATATATATATATATATATATATATATATTTATTTATATTAGAACAATGATGGCTACATTGGGTAAAACGGCTTCATATACAATACGGACCTTATGCTTGGTTCATTTAGTACATACCAACTTTTATGAATTTTCAGAAACTAGGGGAGAATCAATGTTGCCAACACTAAATGCGACAGGGGATTTTGTACATGTATCAAAATATTATAAGGATGGTAAAAAAATTGAAATAGGTGACTGTATAGTTGCATCAAAACCAACTGATCCTCACCAACGAGTTTGCAAAAGAATAACAGGAATGCCTGGCGATATAATCTTGGTCGACCCTAGTATGGGTAGTAAATTAAATGAATATTCAACTATAATAGCCCAGAGAATTCAAGATAGCAAAGAAAACCATATAGATGATCAGGAATATAAAGAATTGTTAGATCTTATGGATGAAACTTCCACTTCTAAGTTGAGCAACTTCAATGAATATGTTAAAGTTCCACCTGGGCATGTTTGGTTGACTGGTGATAATTTATCCTGCTCCGTGGATTCAAGAACATATAATTTTGTTCCTATGGGTTTAATTCGGGGCAAAATTGTTGCCGCTAATGATTTCAATAAAAGCTTCAATGACAATTTTTGGGGGTTCAGGTGGATAAAAAATAACTATTTTACGTTAGGGGGAAAAGAATGATCCAAGATTGTTTATATTTTGTTTTCCAAAATTGTTTGTTTAACAGATAGGAAAATTAAACATAGATTACGTATATAACGTACATATATATTGTATTTAACCAATTAAGCGATATGTTGAAGAAGGGATGTATATATATATATATATACCTTTTTTTTTCAATTTTATTTTTTCAATTTTGTTTTTCCCCATCAAAATATTCTTTTCAAAGTTCTGGCACCCAGCCATAAAGTTGGTAAAGTTAATAGAATAAAAACTTGGTACAAAGTTCCAAAAATGTCATGTACACCTAAATAGTATTGATAAAAACTATATTCTAAAGCAACCAAACCTGATATAAACCCCAAAGAATAAACAATTGTACCACATGATTTAGTCATAGTAACTTTAACATTAGTCACAAACAAAATGATTGTTAGTATGGAAACAGCAACGATAATTAATGAGAAAATAGTGGCAATTGAGCTATTAACCTGTTTTGGTGGGTTTTGGAAAACATGGTGGATTTCTGGCAAAACAGCGATTTGATTAGGAAAGATTTTGTCTTTATCCAATTTCAATAAATCATCTTTCACTTTTTTTTCATCAAGGAAAATGTCAAAAATATGTTTTTCAATAAAAGAGTCTTGACCTTCACAGTTATACGTTAATAGGGCTTTAATTGGAGTATTACCTTGAGTGGTAGAATGGAAATATAACATTGTTTGCGGAAAGTTTCTAACTGGTAAAGAAAAGACACATTTGCCATCAGAACATTTAGCTGAATGGTAAGTTTGTACACGGTCGTCACAATTTAAAATCAAGGCTGCATGGTTTGGTTGGGATTCAGTTGCATCGATATTGAATTCAAAACTAATTGTTTGAGCTTTTGGATCAACTACAGAAATTGAACTTATTGTAGAGAAATCTGGTTTTAATTTAGTGACATTTTTACCAACTTTAACTATTGGATTGATAATACTGCTACCAGATGTTGCTGCTGATATATATTGAACAAATAAAGTGAAAAATACAAATATTGGAAAGAAATGCATGTTATAATTATTATTTGAAGTTTCTTTTGTTTGACCAGTAGACAAATTTTTCTAATGAGTAGGAATGATCAAACCAATTCTTTCTGAAAATTGTTAGATGAAGTATATTCCAGATGATGTTGTTTTTGTTTTTTTTTTTCTTTCCTCAAAGGGTGAGTAAAATGTTTTTTTGTTGCGTTGGCTTAAAAAACCAAAAAAAAAAAAAATTAATAGAAATGAAAATAAAAGCGAATAAATAGAAAAATAAAACAATAATTTTAATTTTTTTTAATTTTTTTTTTTGTAGCTTTGTTCAGAAATAATTTACAATATATTTATTATTAACTCTTGTTATTAATTTTTTTTTTTTTTTTGAAGTTTCTACTAAAAATTTGAAAAAATAATGAACAAATTCATTCCAAACTAAGTTAAAAAACAAAAAAAAAAAAAA
The DNA here is from genome assembly GCF_020623625.1 of Saccharomycodes ludwigii. Classification (NCBI taxonomy): domain Eukaryota; kingdom Fungi; phylum Ascomycota; class Saccharomycetes; order Saccharomycodales; family Saccharomycodaceae; genus Saccharomycodes; species Saccharomycodes ludwigii. Next base: position 971,996 of record NC_060202.1, read on the forward strand.
AAAAAAAAGAAAAAAATAATTCAAGTTTTGTTTAGTTTTGAAGGATAAAGAGTATATATATCATAAAATGCAATATAATTCGTTTGTATAGCAATATATATATATATATATATATATAATTTTTATCTTCTTAATCAATCAATTGGAATGTGCTATTGGTATGATCCAATCCAACATTAATGAATGATAGTAACATCATTGACAACATCGGGCGTAACTTCTGCATCGACTATATTAACTGTCGATGGTTGTGGCTGTTGAGTAGGATAATATTGCTCATTCACTGCCTCATCATTTAAAGTAGCATCTTTTTTGAAAAATTTAAACAGTGTAGTAAATTTTCTATTAAAATTGTCGGTATATGTTTGAATGTTAGCTTTTGAATGGGTAACGGCTGGAGAAGAGGATGATAACTTATGAGCACCATTTGGTGGGATTTGTTCAGCCATCCTTTTTAATAAATTTTGTAAAATAAACACAAATCTTTCGTAGATAAACTGTGCACCTTGATAAAACAAGTTACTTAAAAACCCGAACAAAACAACGTTCATTGCAAAAAACGACGAGATTATCATTAATGGACCAACAAATAAAGCTGCTATAGATGCCACTATCACAAATAAAATAAAATAAATGGTGAAATACAAAGCTGAAACGATCAACATCAATGAAAAAAAAATGAAAAGGGGAGTTAAAAAAATAAGTGAGAAGGAAACAATAAGTAGAGCGTTATATGGATGTACTTGTGAGTAACTGTAGAAGTTTATTACGGATGTTTTTAATGAATTTAAAAATACTATGAAGCAGTTTTTTATTTGTAATTGGATATAAACAATTTCAAATTTGTAATTTTCTTTAAATTCTGAAAGCAATCTATATTTAAGTGATTGTAACAGTAATGAGAAGAGAAATTAAAGTTGATAGGACTATACAGCTAAATAAAACAACAATTATCTGAATAACCCAAAAAATGATTACTGATTAGCAGAAAGCATACACTGCAAACAAATTATTATTATTATTATTATTTATCTAATTTAATTTAGCTTGATTACATTTGTGGATTAAGATGAAATCTTTTCATTGGTTGTATGTTTGTGTTTTATGCGCGTATTTCTTAATGTCATTTGTTTGTCTGTTACCGCTGACAACTGACACAAAAAACAAAAAAAAAATTAAACAAATAATAATAATAATAATAATAATAATAATAATAAATTAAGCTATTCATTAATTCCGTTTATTTTGCTATTTGTTCGTGTGATTCCTAACTGATCCAACAGATCTCTTTCGATTCATAAATAAATGCGTTAGTAAAATAAAATGTAATGTAGTAATTGAAGTGAGCTATGTTGATTCTTTAGAACGTATCTGATACATACTTGAAAACACTATTAAATACCGGAAATTTGACAGTTAACCATATAAAGCTTAAAATAAGAAAACTGTTCAATTTTTCAGATAGCTTTGAGACGATATCGTTGATATAAAATAATAATTTTTCTGACTTTGATTCTTTACTTTTCTTGGAAGATTTATCAAACTTTTTAGGATACTTTAACCTATAAACCAAAGTGGCTATGTCGTCAGCGGATTCTTGTAATTGAGAATCCTGATCGATAAATACAGAAACAAGTGCACTACTTGTACTATCACTTTCAAGACCTCTGCTACTAATATTGCTGACACTAGTATCATCATCATTATTGTTACTAGGTGTGGTATCTATGATCAACTTTTGATTACAAGTATCCAGGTAATCGTAATTTTGTATTAATACAGAACTTTTACTTTCATTGTAGGTAAAAGATCTGCCTGGATCTTGAAATCCATTCTCCGATGAATAATTCTTTCTAGTTTCAAAGTTGTCTATGTAATAATTGCATTGCTCAGCAAGTTCTTTATCGCAATCTTGTTTTTTTAGAGCTCTTGGATTGGTGGATTGAAGATCATGGACTTCAGTAGGAACTACATCAATATTATTGGTACTAGAATGATTATTCTGTGGCTTTGAATTAATGGAGGATTTAACAATTTGTTTTTTATGCTTGTGCAATTCATTAGGTTTCAAACTATTTTTAATTGATAATAATAGGTTTGTGCTTTTTTGTTTGTCTTTAATACACTTTTTTTGATCTAATGGGAACATAACAGTTTATAACTTTCGTTTGTTTGTATTGTTGATATTGCTTGTAATATACATGTATTAAGGATCCATCTTTTTATTTTTATTTTTCTTTTTCGCTCTGAAATTTAAAAGATAAAATTTTTAGCCGCAGAATATTTAATTAATTGCTATTATTTTAAGGATGAAAGGGGGAGAAAGTCCATAATATATATAATATATATTGTGATGTTAGAAATTTTAAAAATAAATGTTTAAAATATATTTTAGATTGAATCAAGACTTGGGCTTATGAAAAAGAAAAGAAAAGAAAGGAAAAAAATGGATGCTTTCTAACAACATTTGATTACACATGACAAGAAATCGTGTGCAAAATAAATACCACAAGCAGTCCCGCGATTCAAGTTAAGATATACCATTTAATTTTTATTTTCAATAACATTGTCAATTAACTTAAAGGTGTTAATCAATTCAGTGATAGGTAACAGAAACCATTCCCGGTGTGTCCTTTCATCATTACATCCATAACAATAAATAACACCTTTACCATACTTATCCCATAAAATATTATGAATTTTGCTTTCTAGCACTTCTAGTGGAACCAAAGATTGGTGTACTATAAATCCGTTGCTTGTGATTTTATAATTAGATAACGTTAGTCTTTGACTTTCACCATTATTGTTGCCAATGGACAAATTATTAAATCTACTTGTAAGCTGACAGTGATAGGCGTCAGAAGATTCGCTACTAACTAAACCCATGATATTATTGGGGGTTAAGTTTATTAAATCATGTTTACAAGAATCTCTCCACTGATTTATTCTTTTTTCGACAGTTAATTGCCTAGTAATTCCAATCTTAATTAATATTTTATCAGTGTTCCATTTATTATTTGTATGTGGGAGGAAAGGTATACTTTTTGGTTTTACATCATAACCTTCAGGGTTTTGTGTTCCAAGCCCAACATGCAACCAACTCAATCCATCAGGTGTGACGCAATTGTTATTTTTTGCAAAAGTATTTCCCCTCAAATCTGTATTTTTACTTCCAATAGAACCGTAATTAACACTAGTATTTTTGTAGTCTTTATATTTCCATAATTTACCGAGATTAATTTGATAAGGAAAGTGTCTTTTATTTTTGATAGTTGTAGTAATCTTGGTACTTTTATTGTCACAATTGTTTTTCACTAAAAATAAATAATCATATAGTTGCCTGTAGGTATAGATATAGATGAACCCATTATCGTATTTGGATAATCTGGAATGCAAAACAAGATTGCTATGTCTGTTTTTGGGACGAGTATTTATATTTTTGTCTTTTAATACATTCATACAAGGCTTTGTGTTATGAGTTTCTAATGAGACCATATTTTTAGGGGGTTTTTGAAACAATATTTTTTTGTTTTTAGTTTTAGAAACTTGTATAGCAGCAGCAATGTTACCCAATTTAGGTGCCTTAATGTTATTATTGTCATTATTTTGATATTTTTGATTAGTATGGTGCCTACAATAACTTGAACCTTGGCTTGCATTTAATTTACATGGTGTTCCCTTCAAAGTTGTGCCGAAGACAACTCCTCTTTTCCTCAGTATTATTGACTTTTTTAGAATTTGTTGACGTGATTGTTTGAGTGCTTTTGCTTGTAACAGATATTTTATTGCAATATGGTTTCTTGTCTTTGGACATAATTACTATATTAGTTCTTCTTCCTTTAATTCTATTATTAAAAAACAAAAATTTAGATAGCATGTGGTGGTATACTTTTTAGAGACGTAGAAGAAACACACAAATGGCAATTGAGTTACCTAAACCTTTTAGTTTTTTTTTCTTTCCCTTTCATTTGGAACATGAATCATAAAAAATAAAGAAAAAAAAAAAAGATTAAATGAAAAGAACATTTTGCCCTTATTTATTTCTATGATGAAGTTATTAATAACTTATGAGATTTATATATTAACAACCGTACACCAATAGATATAAAATCTACGTACAAAAAAAAAAAAAATAAAAAAGAAAAGAAAAAAAAAAAGAAAAGAAAAAAGAAAAAAGAAAACGAGGAGAAAAAAAATTTTTTTTATTAATTTTTCTTTTTCCAATTTTCACTTTCTTTCTAAGTGCCGTTGGTCTCTCATTCCTTTCATTTTTGTTCATTTTATACTTTACCTTTTTTTTTTTTTTTTTATTTTTTTAATTTTAGACTTAGCTCATTGTATCCATAGTAATAACGCTGAAGTTTATACTTTTTTTAAAGAAAAAAAAAAAAAATTCAGAAGAAGATAGCGAAGATAAAAAAATATGAGACCATTAGCATTAAGAGGCCATACAAGAGGTATTACACAAGTTAAATTTAATCTAGAGGGAGATATTTTTGTTTCAGCAGGTAAAGATACCGATGCTTCAGTCTGGTTCTCTCATAACGGTGAAAGGTTAGGCACTTTGATTGGCCACAATGGGTCTATTTTCAGTGTTGATATCGATAAAGACAGTAAATACTGTATTACTGCCTCATCAGACGAAACAGTTAAATTATGGAATTTGAAAACAGGTGAGATTTTTGATGAAATCAAATTTCAATGTCCAGTTTATAGAGTTGAATTTTCTCCAGATGGTTCAAAGATTTTAATTGTTACATCCACCTTAATGAAATCCAAAGGTCATTTAATTGTTCACAATATAGATAGATCAGCAAATATTATTGAAAAGGAGCCTGTTTTTTCTATTGAAACACACGAAGAATACAAACCCATTCAAGTTGCATCCTGGAGTTATAATGGCAGGTATATTGCTGCTGGTCGTACCGATGGCAGTTTGAGTAAATTTGATGGTGAAACTGGTCAAGTTTTAAAACATGTTCCTAACTTGCATGAAGATATAATTAAGGATATTCAATTTTCACAGGATCGTACGTATTTTATTACCTCATCTAGAGATAAATCTGCCAAGTTGATCGACATTATTACAATGGACACATTAAAAAGTTATGACACCGATTCTGCTCTAAATAGTGCTTGCATTACTCCAGTCAAAGAATTTGTTATATTAGCAGGTGGTCAAGATGCTAAAGATGTTACTACAACTTCTTCTAGGGAGGGTAGGTTTGAAAGTAGATTTTTCCATAAAATTTTTGAAGATGAAATAGGTAGAGTTTCTGGTCATTTTGGTCCTATAAACTACGTTGCTGTTTCTCCCCAAGGCACTAGTTTCGTTTCCGGTGGGGAGGATGGTTTTGTTAGATTACACCATTTTGATAAATCTTACTTTGATTTCAAATACGAGGTTGAAAAGACAGCTGAAGCTGAACAAGAAAGTGCTGCCAACAACGGTAAAGTTTCTGTAGACGCTTAAGTTTATATATTTTATTTTTGCTTGACTACAAAAGAATTTTTATTATTATTATTATCATTTTTTTTTTTTTTTTTTTAATTGTATATTTATCTGTTTATACCAAGATTTATAATAATTATCGTGTTTATTATATTGACTTTCTACTCCTTTAATTTTTCATTCATTTATTCGTAAATTCATTAAAATTAGTGTATTATATACATTTATTTATATAGAGTTTACCAACGCACTAATTGCATATGTGTATTACATATTTCTAGCATTTTCCTTTCATTCATTCATTTATGTTTTTTTTTTTTTTTTTTTTTTTTTTGAATCCTATTTTGATGTAACTTATCTCAATATTAACGTTTCTTATTTTTCATCTTTTCCAACTCTTCTTTTGCTTTTCTAGCATCAGCAGCAGCCTGCTTGGCTCTTAAAATATCAGCGTCACTTTCCATTCTTTTCTTAGGATCACCAGCTTTTTTCTGATTTTTTACATTTTCTTGTTGTTTTTTCAAATTCTTTTGTCTAGCCAATTCTCTCTGGTTACCTCTAGCCATATTGCCAGTCAATATATGAGTTTGTACGTTTGTTAATAAATTCCTTTACTTTTTTTCTTTGTTTTATATTTCTATTTTTTACATTTACGTTCCTCTTTTTGAAATTAAATAACACATTGAATTTTAAGAAAAAAAAATGGGAGATCTTTTTTAAGTACTGTTTGAAAGCGAAAGAGTTATTGATATATGAAGATGATATAATTGTATATATGTTGATTATAAAAAAGCCCTATTATAGGGGATATCAATATAATATTGTAAAATGCAATTTTTTATGTCACAAAAAAAAAAGAAACCGATTTTCGCAAATGTAGAATGATTTTATATAAGAAGTTGGATTAACTACCACTAAATACATATTACTAATAACAAAAGGAAATCATATGATCAACAATAAAAAAAATAGTATTTGTCAAGGGTGGAAATACAAAAAAGAATTATTTTTTTTTATTTTTTTAAAATTGAGGTTGCTGTTGTTATTTGTCAATAGAAGAATGATGTAAATCGGAAATCGGGCTTCGGGGGGAGGTGAAGATTGGGATTAGAATTACAACTAAAACTAAAACTAAAATTAAAATTAAAATTAAAATTAAAATTAAAATTAAAAAAAAACGATATATCGGAAATGGGTGGAAAAACTAAACACAAATGGAATAAATCTCATAGTAAAAAAAACAAAAATAAATAAATTAAAGTTTTTCCTTATTTCATTTCATTTTTTCATTTTTTCTTTTTTTGCCAGTTTAGCTGGTCAGCCACTTGTCCTCGCTTTGCTTTTGTTGTAATGTAATTAAAAAATATAAATTATGATTGGTATATAAAGAAGAATACGAACCTCTTTCCTGATGGCTTTATTTTCAAATTAAATCAAAAAGGAAGTCTTTTTTTTTTTTTCCTTTTTATCGTTTTTAAGATTTGTTCTCCGTATATTGTTAAATATTACATTGTGTATTGTGTAACCATCTTTTTTTGATTTTTTGCACAATTTTGCCTTGTTAAAAAAGAGAGACACTATTATTTTTTATTCTCTCCTTTTTTCTCTTTTCCCTCTTTCTCTTTCTCCTTTTCCTTCCCCCTTCCTCTTCCTCTCATCGATCCAATAAAAACAGCAAAATCCCTAATTATCACCCAAAGGTTCAAAAACTAAAAAATAAAAATAAAAAAAAAATATTATAAAAACAAACACAAATATATACTCCTGTAGATAACTATATCTGTGTTACCATACTTTTTACAATATTCATTACAAACCCCATTTAATATTCCTTAACAAAAAAAATATTTCCATTTAACTAATATTCATTAACCGTAAACACGTATATATATATATTAGAAAAATTAAAAAAATAAAATAAAAGAAAAAAAAAAACAAAAAAAAAAACACAATAACTCATCATGTTTAAATCTGTTTTTGCTCCAAATAAAAGCAGATCTGTTATGCTTTCTAAAAATTTAACAAAAGCCTTTAGACCCAAATTATATTCTACTGCAGCAACCGCCAAAAAATCATCTTTTTTCTCAAAGGCTAAATCTATTTTATTGTATTCCACATTATTCACTACTGTCGGTACTATTTCCTATTTTTCATATGAGTTATACGAAGAATCTCATCCCCCTGTTCAAGTTCCACAAGCCGCAACTTTTAAAAATGGATCTCCAAAGAAAAATTTAGTCATTTTGGGTTCTGGTTGGGGTTCAGTTACTTTGTTAAAAAATTTAGACACTTCCTTGTATAATGTCACTGTTGTTTCTCCAAGAAACTATTTCTTATTCACTCCGTTATTACCATCTACTCCAGTCGGCACTGTCGAATTAAAATCCATTATTGAACCAGTTAGATCTATTTGCAGAAGAGCAAAGGGTGAGGTCCTATATCTAGATGCTGAAGCTACTGATATCGATATTAAGAATAAAAAAGTCACTGTCTCTAATGAAAAGGAAGGTTTATTAAAAGATTTACCATACGATTATTTAGTTGTTGGTGTTGGTGCTCAATCCACAACTTTTGGTATCCCTGGTGTTTTCGAACATGCTTCATTTTTAAAGGAAATCACTGACGCTCAGTCCATTCGCTCTAAAATCATGAACAATATCGAAAAAGCTGCTACTTTGTCTTTGAATGATCCAGAAAGAAAGAGATTGTTGAGTTTTGTTGTTGTTGGTGGTGGCCCAACCGGGGTTGAGTTTGCTGCTGAATTGCAAGACTATGTTGATCAAGACTTAAGAAAATGGATACCTGAGTTGAGCAAGGAAATTAATGTCACTTTGGTTGAGGCTTTACCAAATATTTTAAATATGTTTGATAAATCCTTGGTTGGCTATGCTCAAGACTTGTTCGCTAAACACAAGATTAACTTAAAATTGAAAACTATGGTCAAAAATGTCGATGATTCTAAAATTGAGGCTAAATGCGATGGGGAAAGTATCGAAATTCCTTACGGTGTTTTAGTTTGGGCTACCGGTAATGCCCCAAGACCCTTTGCTAAAAAGATTATGCAGGCTTTAGCACCAGTCCAAAACAACAGAAGAGGTTTGTTGATTAATGATAAATTGCAATTATTGGGTGTTGATGATGGTTCCATTTTTGCCATTGGCGATTGTACTTTCCATAAAGGTTTGTTCCCAACTGCTCAAGTCGCTCATGAAGAAGGTGAATATCTAGCTGATGTTTTACAGAGTAATTATGCAATTGATCAATTGAAGTTTAAGATTAGCCAGAATAGGGATAATGTTGAAGAATTTGCCAACTTGAGTAAGAGTTTGATTAGTCTGGAAGCTAGCATTAAGAATTTTAACTATATTCATGCAGGTGCTTTGGCTTATATCGGTAATGATAAAGCTATTGCTGATTTAGCTATTGGTCAATCCAAATATAGATGGGCTGGTGCCTGGACTTTTTGGTTTTGGAAAGGTTCATATTTAGCTATGTGTATGTCATTTAAAAATAGAATGTTGATTGCCCTCGATTGGATGAAAGTTCAATTCATAGGAAGAGATTCTTCTGTTTGATAGTGATGTTTTCCTTTTTTAAGTCGAAGAGGGGAGAGAAAAAAAAAAAAAATAAAAAAAAAAAAAAAAGAACAAGTAGAAACTGATATTAATGTTTAATTTTATTTAGTCAGTGGACCTGTTTATTTTTTTTTTTTTTAATTTTTTTTTTTTTTTTTTTTTTTTTTTTTAGTTTTTATTAATATTATTTTTATATGAGGGGGGGATGTGTACACCTTTTGAAGTTTTGACTAGTTTTCTTTTCTTCCATCAAGAAGTTCCTAATTCAATTTGAAAAACAACTATTTGCTAGCCAAATGCTTATAAAAATACTGAAATTATTTTTATATTGATACTGGTGTAGTATTGAATGTATATTTGTGTAAAGTGTAATAATAAATAATGACAAGTAAAATTCTATAAAAAAAAAAAAAAAAAATCTTTTTCTGTTATAGTCAACGTCTTTATGTGAATAATGAAAGCACATGACAAATTGTTTAATCAATATTACATATGTTCTTAGAGATAAAATATACACATATAGATGTCAGAAGTAATAGAAATTTATAAATGAAAAATAATTACAGTTACAAATAAAATGAAGAACCAAATATATAGAACAACAGTGGGAAATAAAAATAAAATTGTATATGCGGATACACAATTTTTTGTCTAGTTAAATCGATTTCCCCTAAAAAAATAAATAATCAATCTAGTAATAAAAATAACGAAATAATAATAATAGAAAAAAAAAAAAAAAGAAGCAAAATATGAAAGAACAAATAAATAATAAAAAAAAAAGAAAAGAACAGTAAATCTAGTAAACAAAATGTGAAAAAAAAAAAAAAAAATAAAAAAACTTGTAAATATTAATAAAATGAAAATAAAAAGATGAGAACGATGAAAAAATATGTTACAAAAAAGATAGAGAAGGAAAAAAAAAAGAGATCAGTCACTTCCAACCTCCCATAATGAAATCTGCGCCAAATCCATTAATGTCAAATAATTCAGCCGAATTACTATTGTTCCTGTTAATATTATTATTATGGAAAGCTCCATCAGATTTAGTATCACTGTTATTAGTAACAGTAGCATTTAGTACACTCGATACGACGTCAACATCATCGGTACCATTGCTGTTGTTGTCAGCAATATTATTATGAATATTATAATTTAATAGATCATCAGGACCTGCAGCATTGTGGCCAGGTAAACTAGAAGTCACTGATACATTATTAGAACTGGCATTGCTGTCATTCTTAGATATTGTGTTGTCAATCATACCACTTGTTATACCTTTGTTGTTAAATTTCATATTATTATTATTATTATTATTTAAAGCTATTTTGAAGCCAGGTTTGTTAATTTTATTCTTGTTGTTAGCGCTACCATTGTGCTTATATTTATTGACTTTAGAATTCAAGCTATTCTTGTTATTAGAATTACTTTCTTCACCCTCAAAATCAAAATTTATCGCCATTGGACTATCACCGTTACTGGAATTATTAAGTTTCTTCACTTGCTGTATGTTCATTTGTGAACCAATAATATTTTTAGTGCCATCGTTCAGACCATACAGCATGGTGCTATGTGGAGAATGTTCCATTTGCTGCGGGGTAAAGTTATCCATCTGCTCCTGTTCCTGCTCCGGTTTAGAATGATATTGCAAATGTTTAGATTTTTCTTGCAATAAAAGTTGTTGATATTGTTGTTGCGCTCTTATTACTTTTTGTCTCCGGTCAAAAGTTGTCGTATTCCAATCCTTTGAACAAGCAGTATCAGTAACAGCCAATGGCGTGGAAGTGGAAGATGTGATGTTACTACCATTATAATGGTCATTATTATTATTGCTGTTATTTGTAGTAGTAGCAAATGTAGAGATGGCCGCATCAAAGTTACCCTTTGTGTTTATAATATCGCTTTCATTTAAATTAATTGAATGTCTCTTTTGATTACTCACATTTAAGGAGGTCCTCCTGGGATTTATATTGTTGATATTATTTGCAGGTGTGTTACCTGTACTATTATTTGCACTTGCACTGACTGAATTGGGAACAGTATCAGGAACATATGATAAACTTTGTTTTGAAACCATATGTGGTGTGTTATTGCTACTATTATTGCCACTATTATTGCCAGGGGATCTATTATCCATTATTAGCTCATTTTTAACCATAACTTCTGAAAAATTTATATTATTACTATTATTATTATTATTAGTAGTAGTAGTCGATTGGTGTACTACATAATCTTTTTTATTATTATTATTAAATGTGCCACTGGGGATGGAAGATGCAGCATTGTTTTTATTAAATTTTGCTGTTCTTTGTCGCGGAGTAAGTTGTGATTGCTGTATTTTTGGTGGTGCCATAACATTATTGTTGACGGTATAAGTCCCAGGGGTATGTCCCACACTAGGTGTATTATGAGTAGAAGGACCTGAAAAAGAATGCTGCTGAGATCCAGAATGTGTAGGAATCGTTGCTGTGTTGGATGGTTGTGTCATAATATTTGTATTAGAGGAGCTGGGTGTTAATGCTACAGATGGAGATGCAATATTCATACCGACAGAATTGGTAATGTTACTACCGGTGTTTGAATTAACATTTGCTGCAAATACGGAATTTACAGGCGGTGTATTGGAAACAGAATTGCTGGTGTTACTGATAATATTGGGCCCACGTACATTGGTTACGTTAGCATTACCTTGTTTTTGATATTGTTGCTGTAAGTGCTGCTGCTGTTGATTTTGTTGTTGTTGTTGTTGTTGTTGTTGTTGTTGTTGCTGTTGATTATGCATAGGCAATATAGGAGTAATGCGATCTGTAAATGGTCTCATATTATTAATCAATTCCAAAGGTTGCTCCTGCAAAAAATTATTTAAATTCCATAAAGATTCCCACCATTCATATAGAAAAGTTTCTGGCGAATTCATCAACATCTTAGCGTGCAATAATTCAGCTGGATTTAAATGAACATTAGGTGATTCTTTTGATATTGGAATTTCTGCTTCTCTTAAAAAAATCCTAGCAGTTTCAAAATATCCATTATGTATCAAGTAATTATATATGTGAGCATATAAAAGTTGCCTTGAGTTTTTAGCCATCGCATCTGATACAATAGCACCCGTATTAAATTTGACACCAACTATCTCTGCTGGCCTTGAGCCTATATTGTTACTATTTTCATTAGTGCTAAGAATTCCACCGTTGTTAAGGAAATTTTTATTATTATTAGGATTGTTATATATCGGTGTATTTTTCATTTGATTACCTGAATCATGAGTGGCGTTGTTACTATAAGGGCTCTCCTTTTCAGCAATGTCAGTATTATTTTCTACAAGGGGAGACTGTTGGTAACAGTTATTTGTATTTGTATTTGTATTTGTATTTGTGTTTGTATTTGTATTTGTATTTGTATTTGTGTTTGTATTTGTATTTGTGTTTGAAGCAGGAAATGTAGCAGAAGTCATATTGAGGTTGGTATTGTCGTTGGGAACACTATTAATACTGGTGTCTTTAGCCGTGAATCGTGTTGAAGTATTTTCTTGAATTTTATTGGATGCAAGATTAGAATGCAGTTGTGGATGTTGGTGATGCTGTAAGTTTTGTTGTTGTACATTAAAAGGTTGCTGTTGTAATGCCATTTGAGGTACAGAAGAAGTATTAGTAGAAGAATTAGAAGAAGAAACAAAAGCTGTATTAGTAGTTAAAGTATTATTATTAGTTAAAGAAGAAGAAGAAGAAGACTGCCGATAATGAAAATCAGCATTAGGTGATGTTTGTTGTGGGGGAGGAGGAGGAGGAGGAGGAGGAAGAGGTGGTGGTGGTGGTGGTATTTGATGATGATGATTAGTATAGTAAAAGTTAGTATTAGCATTGCTATGATTGCTATTATTAGGCGTTGGGTTACCAGAAATGTTTTGGTAATTTCCTAACGACTGTTGGGGTAATTGAGGCGGGGGCGGAGGATTCCCCGAATATGCTTGGGAAATGTTTTGTTGGTTATATATCCATTCTTGTTGCTGCTGCTGCTGCTGCTGCTGTGAGTTGGACGTGTTCATCATAGTCTATAATATGTGTATTTCGTTAGTCTCTAATTGAAATAACAAAGCCTGCTTTAATTTATCATAAAAAGGATTTTATTATCAGTTGTGATAAGAATTGAAATAATTTGTACTTAATGGCAATATATTATTTTATATACCGGTAATCAAAATAAAATGGACACACACACGCACACACAAAAATTAGTATATAAGGTTACGGATATATATATATATATTCTTTCTCACTGCTCTTTTATTATTTATCCCTTATTATTATTATTATTATTATTTTATTTTTGATTTCAATTATTATTTTATTTTATTTTATTTTTAAAGTTAAATTTAAAGCAGAATATAAAATTATTATTCTTCAGCTTAAAACGATATCTTTAAAAGACATACACACTCTTGGAAAGTGTTAAGAATATTAAAAATGTTGCTAAGGTAGTTTTATTGAGAACTCAACACTAAATTTTTTACATGTATAATGTAATATAATGTAATATAATATAATATAATATAATATAATATAATATAATATAAAAAGCGGTGGCCGAGAATATATAAAACAATAAACAATAATAATAAAAGAGAAAAAAAAACAACGAAAAAAAAAAAAAAGAAAGAAAGAAACAAAAATAAAAATAAAAAAAAAGAGATTAAAAAAGGTTAAAAAAGCTTTCAATGTCACAAAAAAAAAATAAAAATTAAAATGTTATAAAATAAAAGCAATCATATGAACATCCATACATCCATTAGTCTATTACCTTGCAGAAAGAAATGTGCGCTTCCTTTTTTTTTTTCCCTTTTTCTTTCAAACACCTCCGTAAAAGTTTTTCCTGCTATCGACAAAAAAAAAAAAAAAAAAGTCGTGACGAGACAATAAATATTACGACGAAATGTATTCACGTAATACAAAAAAAGAAATCGGTTTAATATTCTCATCTTCAATCCTCTGAAAAAAAAATTAGCATCAATAAATCAGAAATATCTACTAAAATATTTAAAGTATTATATACATTTACACAAACACCTACATACAGTCCAGCATTTATGTTTAAATATAATAAGAACAATAATAGTTATTATAAACAGAAGAAAAAAAAAAAAAAATATACTTTCATTGTCTAATCTTCAAATTCATCATCATCAAATTCATCATCATCTTCTGTATCACTTTTATTATTATTATTATTAGAATATAAAGCTTCTTCCATATAAGAATTTTCTCCACATCCATTATTAACATGATCTATCAAACCTTCATTTTTCCCATACCTATCTTTTCTCTTGTTATTAACAGTATTCACACTAATATTTGGCGTTTGTAGCAGGGTCGTAGACTTAAATGGTGTTGGATGTACTAATATATCTTGTGTGTTTACACATTCTGATTTATCATTTGGATTTCTATTGCCTGATGTATTATCAGTTTTGCTCTTATGAGTAATAGTCTTCATTGGTGTTGGTGTAGCAGGCAATTTATCATGAACAACAAGAGTCTTGTTCAAATCATCAAGATTTAGGATAGAGTCATAATTTATGTCTGTGCCATCAACTGTTTTCGGTCTTGGTGAAGATAATGGCGATCCTAAATCCAGATATATTTGCTGACCCAGTTTCTTATCACTGTTACATGACCCTGAGGATAAAGATCTTGTCTTAATATGTGGAGTGATTAAATTTTTATCATTATCATAAATATTTTTACTATTGTCAGTAATAATACCAGTTTTTTGATTATTAATACATGTATTATTGTTTAGCAACTGTGAATTACCTACAGATTCTGTGTTTATTTTGAATGTGTTATTTGAGCTCAAAGATACTTCATTTTTAGTAATTATATCCTTGTTGATTATATTATCTGCACTTGTACTTGTATGTTTAAGTAAATTCCTACGATTGCTACTACTATCGCTGCCACTACTGTTAATCTGAATAACGTCATCCTTGCCAGTACCCATATTTTCTTGTGTTTTACTATGTTCCTTTTGAGAGTTCGTATCTGCATCTGAAATATCACTTAAATCGTCCAGTTCAAAAATAGGGTCTCTCCAAAAATTAACGTCTGTAAATTTTTCTTCCTTATTTCGAAACAACGACATTCTAGATCGTTTCAAGTCAGATATATTGATATTATTATTGTTACTGTTGTAATTACTGTTTATACCAGTATTAAATGGATTACTGAGATTATTATTATTATTATTATTATTATTATTATTACCATTAACAAAACCACTTAATTCCTCGTCATTTAGTGTACCTCTTTTACCTTGGTATTCTGAAGTGTGAGTTCGGTTATTAGTATTGCTACCATTAGTTTTATTAGAGTCATCATCAAAGGAACTATTAAATACACCATGATCAAAAATACTATACCCGTCAATAAATTTTCCATTATTATCACGGGTTTCATCACCATGATCATTATTATAAAGGTTAGTACCATTGTCACTGGTAATACTTTTAATATAATGTGTATCGTATTCTTCATCTCTAGTATCAACTGGTGGGAAAAAATGATCAACTAATTCGTTGATATGTAAATATGAACTTTTATACCCTGCTAATTCTAATAATTCCATATGGACTTCACCATCTGGATTAATAGTAAAAATACGCGATCTTGGAATACCAACACTTCTATATGAAATTGCATCAGTTATCCTATTACCAAATCCAGCAATAAAAGGAGTAGGTATGTCATCACTCTTATTCTCACCTTCTCCAGAATATTCATCCATCTCTTCACCTTCAAATATTAAATCTTTCAAATATAATTTTCTAATATCGTTCAAACATGCCATTTTGAAAACTTCTGGTTTCTTCAATATAACTTCTCTTTTTAATGCAGTAAATGTTCTGTCTGGGGATAAAATAACTGGCCCTTCGGGTATTTTATATCCATTCTGATCGACACATCTCAAATAACTTCTGGTGCTATCTGCCTGGCCAGCACTTCTTGCAGTTAAATACATGATATTATAGCCATTACGATATATATCGTTAAATAAAGCTGCTACCCCAGGATGTGTCCAGTCTTTGCCAATCATGGTCATAACGTGACCCAATGCATCTGACTTTGTAATTGTACCATCGATATCGCTAATAACTATTGGTGTATACCATTTCCAAACAAATAATTTGGCATTCAATACTGATCTACCTTTATCTATAGAAAAAGCCAAGTCGTTAGAACCGAGTTTTAAATGCAAACACTTCAATTGGTCTGAGGTTAATCTAATGCTTTTAATATATGTTTTAGAGCTCATGCCGGTGTGTGGCTTCGAAGTGGGGGTGGCAGGCGTGAAATTTGACATCGATTCATTTGATGAAACAGTTCCAATACTTTCCATATCACTGGTAGAGGTATTGGCGTTGTTGTTAACGGTACCAGTGTTCCCAGATATATAAGCATTTTTAGGGGATGAAGCTGAAACATTAGCGTTATTAGAATTGTTACCCACATCACTATTGTGACTACTCTCACAGTTGAAGATCTGATTATTTATTCTGATGTTACCATTTTCATCCTCTTTAATCATTCGAGAAATTGTATCTTCATCGAACTCCCCTATTAAAATCTGCTTAACAATCTCATCAGAATCGTGTATTTTATTTTTGTTCGATTTGTACCCTTCTATATCTAACAATAAATCACCTGTATTGTTATCAATCTTGGTAGGTATTTTGATTTTGTCCAATTTTTCTTGCAACTTTATGTGAGGAGAACTCGGCGGCGAAATTAGATTTGTAGTATCACTATCACTATTTTTACCCCCTGGAGTGCCGTTGGCATAGGTATCTTGCGTTTCGTTTATATCTAAGAAATCAGGCTCCTCCAATTCTTTCGTTATATTGCTTTTGTTTTTATTAGAATCGATATCATCCATTGTAGTTTTATCTGCAGGAGTACTGGAAGCACCGGCAGAATATGTGGCTTTATTATCCAAAGCATCTTTGGGAGGTGTGTTTAGCCCAGTGATTTCGCTTGTATTACCTTCAAGGTTATGCTCTTGTCCTGACTTTGCTTCAACAACGGGGGAAGTAAAGGGCGAACTGGAAGCACTTACAACTGGAGAAGCTAATAAATCATCAGGTATATAAATACCACTTTCAGTTTCAAACACAAAATATGCTTCGCCATTATCATTCAATTTCATTGGAATAGCTGTTGGATTTCCATTTATAATAACTTCAACCTTCTTTTGCGAAGGCTTTAATATTTGAAATTTTCCAAATCTAACATGGAAGGGCGAACATGATAAATCACCATTTGAATGCTGTACTACTATAACATCAATTGCCCCAGATAAAGTGGCTGGATTAATAGATGACCACGTTTTAGATACAGAATCAATAGCTCTACCAACGTATTGCATCTTTTTAGAGATTCTTTTTTGTTGAGCGGTTAGATAAATATATGTGTATACCTTGTATATGTTAGTTATTTTTTGCTCACCTTTTTAGATATGTTATATATTATATATATATATATATATATATATATGGATTTAGTGTCTTAATAGTAAGAATAAGTCGTTTAATAGATAGTTTAAAAAAATAATATAATATAAAACAAAACTCCTTAAATATTTGTATGAATAAGCGCGTAAAGTAATAATGGTAATATGACCCAGACTTTTTTTTTTATTTTTAACATTTGTAGAAATTTGCGTAGTGGGCACGTTTTATTTCCCCCCGTGCAAAAATAAAATGAAATATTGCCTTTTCGGTTTGCTATACTCAAATCAAGCTTTGTTCGGGTAAGTCAATCAAAAATCATTTTACGATTATTAAAAGAGTAAATTAATATATATATTACAATTCTCATATTTAAACGACTTACTTTTTACTTTAATCATCAAGCACAGACAACTAATAGTATAAAAATAATACTAAATGTTCCATTTTCAACAATATATATATACTATATTTACACGACAACAACCCAATTGCCATTTTCTAATTACACATAAATATTGACAACGAATATAAACCATTAACAAATTATATATATATATATATATATATATTTTTCTTTCTTTCTTTCTTTCTTTCTTTCTATTTCTTATTTTCAACAAAAAAGATACAACATCTAAAATAAGCATTAACATAAAAGCTTTTTATCCCGTGCGGTTACTCTATTTAACTCTTTCAAACAAACTTGGTACAATAATAACATTACACTACTTTGAATACTAGTCCATACAAACCTAGGACCTACACCACTGAAAAACCCATTGATCCCCTCAGATTGGTACACATTCAGTAGACCGCGTAACATACTAGAGGTGGATTTCAAACTTGTGCTATTATCAATATTAGTATTGCTTAGTGTGGTTATGCTTTTCTTTCTCAAGTTCAAATTATCAATGTTATTACACCTAGCAACTTTATTATCTTTATTTACAGGTTCATTGCTTGTTTGGATTCTTGTTTTTATCACATCCATCGGTGTTGTCAAAATCCCAGCTAAGCCACCAGCAGCCGCTCCTGTTGCTAATTCAGAGATTAAACTCAGTTCTTTACTATGATCTTCCACATTATAATCATTTTCACTGATTTTTTCAAGCTCTGTAGCGTACTGTCTAAATTTTTCATAAAAAGCAAATTGTAGAGCACTAAATGGTAAATCTCTCCACAAAGTAGCTTTATAACCAAAAAAAAAGGCACTCAGACCTTCGTTTTTATAAATTTTGTATATTGCATCTCGTAAGCCGTTATAACCAAATAATTTCCTATTAAATCTTCCCTGTAGTTGTAATCTCGTTTTCAACACTTCACTAGGAACATAAATAAAACTACTGACTAAGTCACCCATAAACCCGGCTGTTAAATGTGAAAATGTTTCATTGTAACCATTCTTATCAATCATTGCTCTTTTCAATGATTCATACGTACCAAAAAATATAGCTGCATTTGGGAAAGAACCTAACATTGCAGCTGTATATCCACTATAAAGCCCCCTCGTTATCCCTTCTGTACGCAAAATACTCATAAAAGTAATATGTTCGCCGTTTTTTATAGCAGCCAAAGTCTTAATAGTCTTGGTACTTGTTGTTGTAGCTTGCTGTCTTGTTTTAAGGGTATCTAAGGAATGCATAAGCGTATCGCCTATGGCACCGCCAAAACCTCCTGCTACTACACAATGCCATATGGGTGAATAATTAGCATCATCATATAATGTTGGGGAGGGCTCTTTAGAACCTTTATCTTTGCCATTATTGCTATTACCATTATTTTCAAATGTTATATTCTGTGTTTGTTGATAAGAATCTAAGTTGTGGTTGTGATGCTCTGGAAAATCTCTCGGTATTAACGAAGTTGAAGAAAGCATCTATGCATGATATATATATGGTTATATATGTTTTTTTTTTGTGTGTAGGAGTTGACGATGGATGAATACAGAAAAAAGTAAAACAAAGATAAAATGTTGTTTAAATTGGATAGTAATTAACTAGTATTTTTAGATATAATGTTGGTAATTTTGATGAATATTATTTTAATTTTTTTCTCTTTCTTAAACGCGCTTTTTAGAAAAGTTTTTTTTTTTTTTTTTTCTTTTTTTTTTCTATTTTATTTGGACTTATTTTTTTTAAAAGTATATTATTGGGTAAATTAAATTAGACGAGGGTTTAACATTTAAGCTATATAAATTACAGGAGTGTTTTTTGATGAAATGATTATTATATATATATTTACTTATTTATTTATTTATTTATTTTTAACAAGAACGAATAGAAGTGGAAGGTAAGAAGAACGAAAAGAATATCTAATACAATAATCTAACAATGTATCTGTTTCAACAGTTTCTTAAGATAAGTACTTTGATAACCCACAGATGTCTAATTGTTACACCGATATAACATTTTCATACCTAATGCTTTGTAATACATTTGTGTTATTATCTTTGTTATTTTTTTTTTATTTCACATTTAAATAAACTTGATAGAAAAAGTGGCAAATTCGTTGATAATATAAAAAATGAACTGCGAGAAAATAAGAAAAAAAAAAAAACACTGTTGGTTTAAGACAGCAGATATAAAAAAAAAAAAAAAAAAAAAATACAAGTTACATTCAACGCGGTCATTTTTGGAAAGTTTTAAATTTGAAAAAAAGAGAAAAAAAAAAAAAATTACATGTTCTAAGAAATCGTTAAAAAATATCTAACAATATACCATTTTTAAGATCCCTTTTATTTGTTTATAGTTACAAGTCTGATTCTTTGCAAATTGTATCCCATATATAATACATCACTAGATGCTCACTAGGAACTCACTACTGCGCTTTACACCACAATCGGGTCCTCCTTTTATTAAAAAAAGAAGAACAAACATATTTCAAAAATCAATAAAAACATTAGCAGTTGAAACATCTTGCGATGACACATGTGTGGCTATTTTAGAAGATAATCGCATACTGTGCAATTTAAAAAAAACTTTGAGTACCGTAGTCCAAGATGGCGGTATTATACCAACCAAAGCTCATGTACACCATCAGCAAAGTTTGGCTCCACTTGTACGCGAAGCTTTAACTAAAGCCAATATCAATAATGTTTCGCAGGATATCGATTTAATATGTGTTACTAGAGGCCCAGGTATGCCAGGCTCCCTATCTGTTGGTTTGGATTTTTGTAAAGGACTCAGCATTGGTGCCAATAATAACAATAAAAGCGCTCCTAAACTCATTGGTGTTCACCATATGTTAGGTCATTTATTAATACCTCTAATGTTTGATCCTCACATTAAATTTCCATTATGTTCATTACTATGTAGCGGCGGCCATACCGTATTCGTATACTCTCACAATTATTACACGCACGAAATAATATGCGACACAGTCGACATCGCCATCGGTGACTCTTTGGATAAATGTGGTAGAGAATTGGGCATAAGGGGAAATATGATTGCTAAAGAAATGGAAAAATATATCACTTCAAATAGGAATATAATAAATACAAACGCACAAAACATATATCAATTGCCCAAACCTCTGAGCAATAAGGCTGGTAGAAAAAATGTCTTGGCATTTAGTTTTGCAGGCTATATTAGTGCAGTTCGTAAAATGTTGTCTAATGTGCCAGTGGTAAAATACCCTGAATTTGCCTATCATATCCAGGAAACAGCTTTTCAACATTTAATCGATAAAATAAAATTATCCATTGAACTAGGCAAAATTAAAACTAACAATACCAAAAATTTACAATTTGTCTGTTCAGGCGGTGTTGGTTCCAACATGAGACTAAGAAAAAAATTAGAGGACCAATTACCATTTAAATCATTCCATTATCCTCCTCTAGATATGTGCACAGATAATGCTGTTATGATTGGATGGGCTGGTATGAAATTATATGAATCTTTAAATGGGGTAACAACTGACTTGGGTGCTACTCCTTTGAAAAAATGGAGTCTGCCTGATCTTTTAAAAGTAGATGGGTGGTGTCATACAAATAAATAGATGTCAAATAATAAAATATAAAGATACAAATCTTGTCGGATAACAAAAAAAAATAAGAAAAAAAAAAAAAAAAAATAATAATAATAATACTGCTATAAAAATTATAATATTCCAATGCCTACGAGTATTACCTTCTAATGAATGCTGTTTTGATATCAAAATACTTAATTAATTTTTCCCATGTCGGTATATCCAATTGGAAAATAATATGATTCAATGGCATCTCTATTCTCCTTTGTATTTCAGTTTCCCTAGCATGTGAATCTTTTGGTAATCGGTCAATTAGTCTAATTGTTGGAAAACCATCATCAGGATCCGTTTCCATAACTAGTCGACCGTCTTTTATGAGAAAGCTAATGTAAAACATGTTTTCCACACTATTACTAAATGATTCCGGATCAATGATAAATTTGAATAGATTAATTGATTTATAACCCATTTTCTGTTTTAATATCTTAAAACAAAGCTTAACTTGTTCTGGGGTCGTGGTAGAAACCGAGTCGTTTAACGTTTCATTAGTAATTTTTTCAGCAGTGGTTGATTTACTATTGGAAACATCGCTTTTAGTCTTGGCGGTGTAAACTCTCTTCTTTCTTTCCACATCTAATGGACCTAACATGTGTTCTACCAAGTTTGGTTTCAAACTAACTTGTTTATATAAACAACCCAATTTGTACCAATTAAAGTGAAAGAAATCTGTAAAAGATTCATACTTGGCTAAAGCGGTTCTTTTTTTTTCTCTTTGGGTAATTTTTTTAGTATCGTTATTGCCACCAGATGCTTCATCAAATTGATCTTGGGTGTAATCTTCCTCATGGTTTTGCTCGTGATCAGATAAATCCTCACTGTCATCATCCTCAACCTCAATATTATTGTCTTTTAAATATTCTTCCAACATCCACTTTTTCATACTGTTAACCACGTCATCACAATTAAGCAATTTTTTACTTTCATTTAATTTTAAGCTACGAATACTAATTTGAGCTAATTCCGAAACATTTAACATAGCTCTTGAATCATATGCTAATAATGAATTTCTGTTAGCTTGAATACCAACTGTTTTATTGAACAAAGAGTCAATATCATTCAATTTAGTAACTGCAATATTGATATCTGCATTTCGAGTTGAATCAACTTTCTGCTTATCAACATCATTATCAATTGTACGATAGCCTTGTAAAATATTGAATTCGTTATTATCAGGATTGTTAGATAAATCGGGAAAAGAATTTATACGTTTTTTTTTATGAGATTTTGACAAAGAGGAATGTTCTGGTCCTTCATGATGTCTTTTTGTCATGATATGTGTGTTGTTTTATAAAGTTCTTTGTTTTTCTTTTTTTCTTTTTCTTTTCTTAATACAGAGAAATACAACGCCAAATATTAAACAAGTATATGGTGTTAGATATATCATTTGTATATAATTTTTTTCGTTTTTTCAGACAAAAAAAAAAAAAAAACATTTTTTAAAAAGCGTGTTTAAGAAAGAGAAAAAAAAAATAAAATAAAAAAAAAACTTCAGGTTAATCATTTAAATTAAATGATTAAATAAAAAGTTCAATTTACAAAGTTTTATTTTCATTTGTAATTCTTTGAGTTTAGCTATACATATATACCAAGAAAAAAAAAAAAAAGCCCAAAATGTCGATAAAAAAACTTGACCCTGATGTCATTAATAAAATTGCTGCCGGAGAAATTATCATTTCACCAACAAACGCCTTAAAAGAGTTAATTGAAAATTCAATAGATGCATCATCAAAATCTATTGATATTTCAATACAAAATAATGGCTTTAAAATATTACAAATTTCAGATGACGGATCGGGAATTAAAAAAGAGGATTATCCTATATTATGTCATCGTTTTACCACTTCCAAAATTACCAAGTTTGAAGATCTAAGTGAAATTGATACTTTTGGTTTTAGAGGTGAAGCTCTATCTAGTATCTCACATATAGCACATTTGTCAGTTACTTCAAAACGTAGAAATGAAGATCTAGCATGGAAATGTCAATTTGAAAGAGGTCAAATGATTGATGAAACATTAAAACCAAGCGCCGGTAACCAGGGGACAACTATCACCGTATCGGATTTATTTTATAATGTTCCCAGTAGATTGAGAAGCTTAAGACAGAAGGATGAATTTAATAAAATTTTTGATGTTATTGGTAAATATGCAATCAATAATCCAGGTATTGCATTTTCCTTGAGAAAAATTGGCGATTCTAGAATTGCTTTGGTCATTAAAAAGGATCTAAACATTAAAGACAGGATTAGAACTATATATACTAGTATTGTTTCAAACGATTTAATAGATTTTAATATAAATGTATCAGCTGAGGATACTGATGATTATGGAAAGATTGGATTTATTAGTTGTTCAGGGATGGTTGCTAACTTGAATTATTCAAACCAAGTCAAAAGGAATATTCAGCCAATTTTTTTCATTAATAATAGACTAGTTACGTGTGATCCTTTGAAAAGATCAATTGATCAAACATATTCCTCATATCTTCCTAGAGGGGCATCCAGACCCTTTGTGTATTTAAATATTAAACTAAATCCCCGTATTTTAGATGTAAATGTTCATCCTACTAAAAGCGAAGTTAGATTTTTACATGAAGAGGAAATAATAAATATTATTACTTTGAGATTACATGAATTTTTATCCAAATTAGACTCCTCGAGAACATTTAAAGCCAACACATTCAGTGCTAGTCAGATGAATTCAGCTTCTACCCCTTCATCAAACAAGCATAAAAATATATTGAACAGTAGCCTAAAGCGCCAAGAAAGCAAATTGGTGCGTATTGATTCAGAACAAGCTAGAATCACCAGTTTTATGAGCCAGAAAAATGTTTCTTTAGATACTGATAAATTACCAACTGATGCCGATGGCAATCCAAATTCTAGTTTCATTGAGGGTAAAGATGATGTATATATTAATAACGAAAGAGAAGTTACTAAAGTTGAATTAACGAGTATTCAGACATTAAAACAATTAGTCGACGAAAATTCACACTACGATCTAACAAATATTTTTGCAAATTTAACTTATATTGGTGTTATTGATTACACAAAACGATTGGCAGCTATCCAATATGATCTAAAATTATTTATGGTGGATTATGGTGCTGTTTGTTATGAACTTTTTTATCAAATAGGCTTGTCGGATTTTGCCAACTATGGTAAAATATATTTGAACAAAAGCGGAAACGGATTAAATATCAAAGAAATTTTATCCCCTATCAAATCGGCCAATGATGCACAAATTAAAAGTATATGCGAAAAACTGTTAGATATGAAAGATATGTTATATGAATATTTCTCGATTGAAATCGAAAAAATTGATGATGAGTGTATCCATATCAAAACACTACCTATGCTTCTATTAAAATACAAGCCGCCCATAAATAAGTTACCATTATTCATTTATAGATTAGGGACAAGAGTTGATTGGAATGAAGAACAAGCTTGCTTAGACGGAATTTTAAAACAGATTGCCTTATTATACATTCCAGAAATAATAGAAGAAAACGGAGAACACACTGATTTAAATAACACTTTAGAAAAAGTTATTTTCCCCTGCATTAAAAAAAGGTTACTAGCTCCTAAAAGTTTGTTACGGGATATAGTTGAAATAGCAAATCTTCCTGGGTTATATAAAATCTTTGAAAGGTGTTAGTAATTCCAGTATATAATTCTCTTCATTAATTAAAAGTATTTCATTAATACTGAGTTCCTCATCTTCTCTTTCCTGTTCTTTTCTGCTCAACAATATATTTTTTCGAGGTATAATTGATCCAACAGTGGATAAAATATTGGGGATTTTATTTTCCTCTGCATGTTTTATAATATCAACATCTTGCTTTAAAATTTTTATTGCGGGGCTAGAAAGGATATTTTTAGCATCTACTAGCCCTTTTAATTTGACAAACCTTTCCATCAATTTAATACTGATATTGGTTTTTTCATAATTCCATACCCTAGTCATATTCGTTGTCAACAACTCTTTCACGTCCAAATACAATTGATAGTTCTCCTTGGAATCATTAAGTAAAGACAAAAATGCATGGAAAACACCTATATGCACCACAATGCACAAAACCATGGGATACTTTTTAAAAAATTGCACATCATCATTGTTTTGTAATACAATCACTTTTAAGATTTTTTTAGAATAGTGACATATCTGATCAAAAATAGTCAAATCGTCATAATAATACACCAATGTCAACTTATATAATTTCCAAAAGGTAAAATTAATCAGCAAATTTAACATAAACTTTTGAAATAAATCGTTTTTTGAATTAGAGGATAAATTTTTGATGTAAATTTTGCGTTTCGTATCCAGTAATATGATTTCTTTTTCAATAGCATCAATTGATTTCATTGAAGCCTTTTTATTTACGTATTGTTCCATATCTCTATCAAGCGAAACAAATTTCCAAAGGAGTAACTCAAAAGTCTCTTCAACTTTATACAATTCTGGATTATTTTCAACATTTTCAATATTTTTAGGGAAAACATCTTGTTGTTCTTGTAAAACTAGTGATTTAAAATTATAGTGCAAATTTATGGGCCTTTTAATAGATTCAGTTAAATAATCCCAATATAACAGTTGAAACCACATTTTATCACACGAATCTTTAATCAGCTTATATGATAAGAAGCTATTTTCAAAGCTAAATGGTTTTATATTATTTAAGTTAATAGTACTTGAAATATGTTGTACGGTACAAAATAGGTGGTGATAATACATCGGATATCGGTACCTAAAGTCAGTATTACTTAAGATCAAAAACGCTTGAATGATTCGTACATCTGGTATGTGTAAAATGTTCTTTATTAGCTCTAGAGTATAATATAAAAAACATTTATAAATTTTCTCGAGATCTTCATCCCCAAATAAATTTTCCAATTCTCTTTGATTCATATAATAAACTGACATGGAAAATATGCTCCATAGTAAAGTTTCAGTAAACATGTCATCTAGACTTAGACCGTGATATTTTTTAGGCTCCCAATATTTCTCTAATAATAAATAAAATTCTGTTATATCTGCGAAATAACCGAAAAACATAAAGCCCAAATTAGACATTGCAAAATCCAAAATTTTGAAACTGTTATCCTCATCAACCAACCGTATTAAAGAATCATCAAGTAAATTATTTTCATTTATAAAAGGTACATGCATCATGCATAGCATTCCATTGAAACATGCCTCTTTGACGATCCAATGATCCCAATTTTGATATAAAGACAAAATGTGCGACTCGATAGTAGATTCTACGGTAGATCGAGAAAAGGTCGAAGTTAAACATTCATTTTCTAACCCTTTATTTAGACAATTGGTACACGGTACTAATCTGTCGCATTTAATTCTTTTTTTGGAACAAACGGGGCACGATGTCTTTCTTGTTAATACTGAACGCCTTTTAATCATAATATTTTTATTATTCTTACCTGTTCCTTTTTTTTTTTTTTTTTTTTTTTTTTTTTTTTTTTTTTAAGATATATGATGAAAAATAGGTAAAATGGGGTGTACAATAAGTTCTTAATGTCTTGAATATGTTTATATAATTTATTTCATTCTTTGCAAAGGTATTACTTCGGATTCCGCAATTGATGATAGCGGACTAAAATATATTAACCATTTTCTTGGAGGAGACGAAAATGAAGAGGGATATACGTTATTGATTGCTAATTGCATTTAAGCATAGCAAAGACATATTGATAAAAACCGATATTAACGTTCAGTAAATTAATAAAAACTAAATAATTAAAAACTAATTCTGTAAGAATTATACCAAGGAAAAGAATATATATATGAGCTGAAAATTTTTTACTTAGATAAATAAACAACTTACTAGTTTCAACTTATTTCATAAATTAGAAATATTCATATGAATACACTTTGTTTCCATATATGCATCCATACCGCTTTCGCCCAATTCTCTACCAATTCCAGACATTTTATAACCACCAAATGGACAACTAACCTCTTCTTCGTTTGAAGAATTACACCAAACGGTACCAGCCCTGACATCTTTGGCAAATTGGTTAATAACCCTAACATTTTCACTAAAAACAGCAGCAGCTAGACCATATGACGTATCATTGGCCAAGCTAACCGCTTCATCATAATTAGAAAACTTAGTGATTACCCCCACTGGACCAAAAATTTCCTCTTGGAATAACTTTGAAGTGCTTGGAACATCAAGGAAGATAGTTGGTGGTATAAAATACCCTCTTTTAGAACATTCATTGACAGTTTCTGGGTTATTCAAGCATTTATAGTTTAAGGTTTTCTTCCCTTCGTTGACATAACCAATAACACGGTCGTATTGAACTTTTGATACAACAGGACCCACTTGACAATTTTTATCAAAAATATTGGGGCTGATGTTCCAGTTTTCAGCAACATATTTAACAAATTTCTTAATAAACACATCATAAACAGAATTTTCCACTAAAATTCTAGAATTTGCTGTACAATTTTGACCACTGTTGTAAAAGATACCCATGCTGATCCACTTAACAGCCTCATCCAAATTAGAATCTTTGAATAGAACAGCTGGTGATTTTCCGCCACACTCTAGGGTAACATTTTTCAAGTTGGACAATGCAGCCATCGACATAATTTTCTTACCAACTGCAGTTGATCCAGTGAAGGCAATTTTGTCAATATCCATATGCTCTGCTAGAGCAGAACCTGCAATGTTGCCGTATCCTGGAACAACATTCAAAACACCTGGTGGGAACCCAGCTTTTTTGAATAATTGTGCCATGTATAACAAAGACAAAGATGTATTTTCTGCAGGCTTAATTACAATACAATTGCCGGCAGCCAAGCAGCCTTGGATTTTCCAACTAGCCATTGCCGCTGGGTAATTCCATGGAACAATTTGAGCAACAACACCAAATGGTTCTCTGACTACGAGAGCGTATTTATCATTATTGACCGGGATGTATTGGCCCTTTACATACTTATCAGATGCACCGCTAAAATATCTAGTTAATTCAAGAATTTGTTCCAAATCACCCAAGGCATTAGTGTGATATGGTTTACCTGAATCAATTGAATCAATAGCAGCTATGACATCTTTATGTTCATTTATTAGGTCATATAATTTGGATAGGAGAATACCCCTGTCTGCAGGTGTAGTCTTGGACCAAGTCTCTTGGTACGCTAAGCGTGCAGCTTTGACTGCATTGTCTATATCCTTATGTGAAGCAGCATAAAACTTAGCAATTGGTTCACCCGTGGATGGGTTGGATGTTTCTATTGTGGCATCGTCTGAGGATTTTACAAATTCATTATTAATAAATAAACCTAAAGGTTGATTATAAGTTAGGTTTAATTCTGGAACAATTATATCCTTGAATAGAGACATTGGTAGCTTGTGGTATAAAAAACCTAATTCCCTTTTTATATATATATTTTTTTTTTTTTTTGAGTATTTGGAGTATGTAATAAGTTTATATTTAAATGTTTTGGTTAAATTTAATAGATTATTTGTAGCACATTTACTAAGAAAGGAAAGAAGGAAGGAAAGAAAGAAAAAAAAAAAAAAAAAAACATGAACAAATGAACAAATAAAAGTTGAGTATTTATATAAAAAATGAATAAAATTATAAATTTTTTACAAAGACAGCGTTAGGGAAAGAGATGGAAAGAAAGAAATATAATATAATATCAATTAAATTAAAGGTAGATTATGGTATGTGTGTTACTATATGATATAAATAATATTATTGCTTTTTTTTACATTTATGTTATATGCAAGTCGGCTAAACATTCCTAATTAGGGGAGATAGTAACATATATTACGAAAACTTTGTGTAACTTTAAATCATAAAAAAAGAAAGAAAAAAAAAAAGGTTCAGTAAGGTCGTAAACAATTATATTTTGTATTCTAAAAAAGATAATAATAATTTTCAAATTTCCTAAGAAAGGATATTAAAACATTTTCTTATAATATCTAATCGTTTATGAACGTTATTATTAACCCTCTTTTAGCTCTTTCTTACCGATTTATTTAATTCATATATATTATATATTATATATAGATAAATAGCTATTATTAAAGAGGGGAATGGAAACATATAAATTTTATTTTAATCTGTAATTTACACACCAAAAAGAAAAAAAAATTCCGCTATCATTTTCTTATCTGTTATTGTTATTATTTCTTTTAAAGAAAAGCCGTCGTTTTTTTTTTTTTTTTTTTTTTCTTTTCTTTCATCAATGATAAATTAATCATATCAAATAAACATATATAAAGGCCGTTTTGGAAAGAAAAAAAAAAAAAAAAAAAAATATTGAATAAATTTCAAAAAAGTAAAAAAGAAATATCATCTGGAATATTAAATTCAATTGATCCAATCAAATATAAAAGAGGTACCCAAAGAAAAAAAAAAAAATGGCATCTTTTAAAACTATCGAATTACCATCGGGCAAAACTTATGAACAACCTTTGGGTTTATTTATCAACAATGAATATGTTGATTCTTCTTCTTCAGAAACCTTAACTGCCTATAATCCAGCTACTGGTGAAGAAATTTGTAAAATTCAACAAGCTTGTCCTAAGAAAGATGTTGATATTGCCGTGGCAGCAGCTAGAAAAGCTTTTCCAATTTGGCACAACATTCCAGCTGTTGAAAAGAGAGATTTGTTTTTTAAATTAGCAGACTTGGTTCAAGAAAATAAACAGATTCTCGCTGAAATTGAATCATTGAATAGTGGGAAACCAATTGAACAAAATGCCAAGTACGATATCGATGAGCTAATCGGGGTTCTAAAATATTATGGTGGTTGGATTGATAAATTGAATGGTAAATCATTTATCCCTAGCGATAAAAAAATATGTTACACTTATCACCAACCATTGGGCGTAGTTGGCTGTATTATACCATTTAACTACCCATTAGCTATGATGTCCTGGAAGTGGACTTCAATTGCCTGTGGTAATACGGCTGTTTTCAAATCAGCGGATCAAACTCCGTTATCCACTTTATATTTTGCTCAATTGGTTAAGGAGGCAGGGTTCCCACCTGGTGTCTTTAACGTAGTTTCAGGGTTTGGTTCAACTGTTGGTGATGCCTTGGTGAAACATCTAGGCGTTGATAAAATAGCATTTACTGGTTCCACAGTTGTTGGACAAATGATTCAAAGGAATGCAGCTGTTAACTTAAAACCAGTCACCTTGGAATGTGGTGGTAAGTCGCCTATTGTCATATTTGATGATTGTGATTTTGATCAAGCAGTTAAATGGACTGCTTGTGGTATTTTTAACAACATGGGTCAAATCTGTTCTGGTACCAGTAGATGTTATGTTCAGGATACTATTTATGAAAAGTTTTTAGTTGAGTTAGCTAAACATGTTAAGGAAAACTATCCAATAGGTGATCCAAACGATGCCAATGTTGTAGTTGGTCCACAGATTTCACTAAAACAAAAAGAAAGAGTTGGAAAATATATAAAATCAGCTATTGATGAAGGTTGTCGTATTATTTTAGGTGGAGAGGGCCTGCCTGAAGAAATTGTTAGTAGTAAGAAATTATCCAAGGGCTATTACGTTAAGCCAACTATTATTGCTGATATTACACCTGAAACCACAGTTTCAAAAGAGGAAATATTTGGCCCAGTTATTTCTGTTGGTAAATTTTCCGATTATGATCAATGCTTAGAACTATGCAATGGTCTTGACTACGGTTTGGGTTCGGCTATTTTTACACAGGATATTACAAGGGCTATAAATTTTTCCAAAAATGTTGAAGCTGGTATGTGCTGGATTAATAGCTCCAATGATGTTGATTTTAATGTTCCATTTGGTGGTGTTAAGATGAGTGGACATGGTAGAGAACTAGGTGAATATGGATTATCTAATTTCACTAATGTCAAAGCTGTTTACATCAACTTAGGACAGAAATTATAGATAATTATTTTAGGAAAGATATTGGATAACCATTAGGTACCAAAGGTTTTCTTTTTTCTGGGACTGTGGACTGTAGTTGTTTTTTTTTTTGTGAAAGAGAGAGAGAGAAAATCAAGAGTTAGATATGTTAGAATGTAAATGCTAATACTTTTTTTCTTTTTTTTTTTTTTTTTTTGCAATAATGTTTATATATATTTCCAATATTTTTTGAGCAAATAATATTATAATTTTCCTGTTAATAAATCTTGTTTTGTGTATATTAGTAGTGATAAGTAATTTTATTTTGAGGTTGTTGAGATAGTAAAGAATAAGAATAATAGATGGTTTATAAATATGTGTGTGGTTATAAAGAAGAAGGTTCACAGCATTTAAAGGCTGTTAATTTATGCTTAATTGGATTCACATTGGAGAAAAAACTTAGGAAAATTGTTACAAGATTGATTTGATAGAGAGTTTGTATCGGTTTTATACTAAATAATAAATATAAATACAATCTCGGAGGAAGTTACCGTTTTGAATTTTACATGGAAATATAATTTTTGATTGCATACGATTCCCCCCACGCCCCGCCTTCCCGCCACATTAGAAAAAAAAAAGAGAAATTATCTATGCTGTTGTGTGTCAAACATAAGCGCTTAAAAATGGAAAAAAAACGTAAAAAGATAAGATTAAAAATACAAACAAAAAATAAAACTAAAATCTTTTTTTCTTTCCTTTTATTGCTAATTTGTCTTAACCGCTTATTTTTGACTGGTAAATCTTTGATTAAGTTGAAAAATAAAAAAAAAGATTCGAGATAACCAAGATAACACATCGAACAAAAGGGCTTAAAAATATTCCATCTATATTATACACAATTTATAAACAAATTAAATTATTACAAATTTAAAAAAAAAAAATAAAATTGGTACATATATATTAAAGTCTTGATGTGTTTTTATTTTTTAATCTTTTTTTTTTTTTTTTTTTTGCTTTCTTTTTTATATCTTTATTTAATTCTTGTTTGGTTTTTATTTTTCATTAACTTTAGCCTTACTGGTTTTATATTTTAACACATAAACATTCTTAACGGCAAGTGACTAAAGAAGAAAAAAAAAAAAAAAAAAAAAAAAAAAAAAGACCAATCTAATTCAATATTTAAATATGACTGTATCTGCTAGATATGAAGAAATAAAATTACCATCAGGTACCACATACAAGCAACCATTAGGGTTCTTTATCAACAATGAGTTTCATAACTCATCGAATAACGAAAAAATGCCAGTAGTTTATCCCGTGACTGGTGAGCAGGTTTGTGAGTTGGAAATAGCTTCCAGTACTACTGATTTAAATGCCGCAGTAAAAGCTGCCAAAGATGCTTTCCCAATATGGAAAAGTACTCCTGCTACTGTAAAAAGAAATTTATTTTTCAAACTGGCAGATTTGGTCGAACAAAATTGGGAAATCTTGGCCGAAATTGAAAGTTTTGATACAGGTAAGCCATTAGCTAATGTATCCAGGGGTGATATTGGCAGAATTATTGACTGTTTTAGATACTATGGTGGTTGGATTGATAAGTTACATGGTCAATCATTTATCCCTAGTGATAAAAAAATATGTTACACTTATCACCAACCATTGGGCGTAGTTGGCTGTATTATACCATTTAACTACCCATTATCATTGATGTCCTGGAAGTGGACCGCAATTGCCTGTGGTAACACTGCTGTTTTCAAATCAGCCGAACAAACACCATTGACTATATTGTATTTTGCTCAATTAGTGGAAAAGGCTGGATTTCCACCTGGTGTATTCAATGTGGTTACCGGATATGGTAAAGATTTGGGTGATGCCTTGGTTAAACATTTAGACATTTGTAAAATAGCATTTACTGGGTCTACCTTTGCCGGTCAATTAATTCAAAAGAATGCAGCTGTTAACTTAAAAGCGTTAACTTTGGAATGTGGTGGTAAGTCGCCTATTGTCATATTTGATGATTGTAAATTTGAACAAGCAGTTAAATGGACTTGTATAGGTATTTTCAGTAATATGGGTCAAATTTGTTCTGGTACCAGTAGATGTTATGTCCAAGCTGGCATTTATGATAAATTTATTGAAGCCTTAGTAGACCATTTGGATAAATATTATAAGATTGGCGACCCATTTGATGATAAAACAATGGTGGGTCCATTAATTACAAAAATTCAACAGCAAAGAGTCTTGGAATATATTTCTACAGCTATTAAGGAAGGTTGTGAATTGGTTTATGGAGGGTTAGAAAAGCCACAGAACATAAGCAAATGTTTAGAAAAAGGGTTTTATGTTAGACCAACTATTTTCAAAGATGTTGAGCCTCACCATACCATTTTTAAAGAAGAAGTTTTTGGGCCAGTGATTTCGATTACCAAGTTTGATGAATTTGATAAGGTTTTGGAAAGTTGCAATGACAACCAATATGGTTTAGGTGCTGCTATTTTTACACAAGACATCACTAGGGCCACTGTATTTGCTAGAGAAATTGAGGCTGGTATGTGCTGGATTAATAGTTCTAACGATGTTGATATGAATGTTCCATTTGGTGGTATTAAGATGAGTGGTGTGGGTAGAGAGTTGGGTGAGTATGGTTTAGCTAATTTCACTAATGTGAAAGCAGTTCATTTAAACTTGGCTAATGATTTATAAGGTTTTGTTTTGATGTAATAAGTGTACATCCTTGTTTACAAATATATATATATGTATATATTAGTAGTATACTGATTAGAGGGTAAATAGTTGTATATTATATTTAAAAGAAGGCAAAGGAAATTTTACTTTTTATTAATATTATTATTATTTTTTTTTTTCTGTGGGTTGTTTGCAACGGCAGATAAAAAATAAAAAATAAAAAATAAAAAATAAAAATTCTTTTTTTATATTGAAATTGTGAGAATTCAGGCCGGGTAGCTGGTGGTTTAAGCATGTGATAAACAAACGCCGTAACAAAAAACTCAGCAATGTTTTTTTTCATATGAATCTTACCCGCATTTATATAAAAGTGGTGTGTGGTGTGTGGGTGTATGCTATTTATCTTTTTAAATAAAAATAAAATAAAATAAAATAAAATAAAATAAAAATCGTGTGAAAGCAAGTTTAAAATTTTTAGTTATTATAATTATTCTTTCTTTTTTTCTTTTTTTCTTTTTTATTCTTTTTTATCCTTCTTTTTCTTTTCCTTTTCCATTTTCTCTTTCCCCCCCCCCCTCCTTCTTTTCTTTTTTTCTCTAATACTGCCCAGTGTCTCTCAACAAGGTAAACTATCACCCACCACCAACCAAATAATATATCTAATATCACAAAACAAAGGAATATTGAGCAGTCTGTGCTTTATTCTACATAGTGTTAAATTATACTATCCTTTCCCATCATCAACCAAAATAAATAATAATATCATCATTTCTCTACATTCTATTTATACACAACATTCAATATTTTATAGACTCACTCTTAATATTTTCATTATTACCTCAAATAACACAATTTCAAAATACTATATCAATTATGATACCTCAGGAATTTGATTATAACTCAACAAATTTTTCATTCAATCATTTATCAACCGATTCCACTGGTGTGAATTTTCTCATAAATGAGAACCCTAGTGTTAATAGCAAAAATAACAGTAACAACGATCAAATAAATATTGCCAATCCACAACATAGCTTTAATGATTTTTTAAGTAACACAGGTAATTCAAGTGATGGTTCCAATTCTTTAACCAATACTCCATTTTTACAAGATCATTTAACTCACACACTAAGCAACACTATTCATACCACCAATATTATGCATAGCGGTATTAAAGAAGATATGGATGAACAACGTACCAAGTCAAAAATAAATGGATCCGCATCATCTGGCTTATATGTTATACCTAATCATCAATCTATCATCAATATCAACGATAATGTTGATTTCACTACTGATAACGACAACAATAAAACTAAAAACTTTTCCGCTACTGCTGATATAGTACATGATTTTCAATTAGATAATAAAGATGCAAATTATGCTAATTTTCATGGATTTCAAAAGGAGACTTATATAGATAATACAGCTGTCAACAATGCTAATTACGATACTAGTACCTATATTACTAATGTTAAGAATGATTATAACACTGTGCCTAGTACTCATAGCAACAACAACAACAACAACAATAATAATAATAATAATAATAATATTGATAATAATAGTAGCAGTAGTAGTAGTAGTAATAATAACAATAATAATAGTGAATCGAAGGAAAACGGTAATCGAGTTAAAAGAAAAAGAGCCACTGGACAAGCATTGGCTATCCTAATGAATGAATTTGAAAAAAATCCAAGCCCAAATAGCCAAATGCGTAAAAGAATAGCAGAAATGGCCTGTTTAGATGAAAAAAAAGTAAGAATTTGGTTCCAAAATAGAAGAGCTAAATACAGGAAATCTAGCTCCAAATATACACTTACTAATGTTCGCAACAGTGGTTCTAATTTATCACCTACAGGGCCAGAATCAGTTTCCTCCTATAATAACGATTACGATTACGAGAATGCATCACAACCGCCGCGTTCCTCTGCCGTGGATATGAACTTTTCCAACCCATATGACGATAGGTTTGAATTTGACCGTATTGCTCTAAATATTAATAACAACTATTATTTTATCGATGCAATCTCCTTAACTATTGGCAGTTGGAAACGTGTCAAAAGTGGTAAACTAAGGGCGGATGAAAGTTTAGAATGCGTAAAAAACTTGTTTAATTTATCACCAATCACTATAAATGAGATTATGGCTAATGCCACGGATTTAATGGTTTTGATCTCCAAGAAAAATTTTGAAATCAATTATTTTTTCAGTGCTATTGCAAATAATTCCAAAATTTTATTTAGAGTCTTTTTCCCCATAAGTTCTATAGTTAATTGTTCTTTATCTTTACAAAAAAAAGATATTGCAACAACAACAACTGCTAGTAAGGATCTGCCCATTTTAAGCGAAGACGATCTTTCCGAGCTAAGATTAATGCTAAACAAATCACCCAAATTTGCTGTTTATTTTTCTGATGCTATGGATGATCTGGCTTCTAATAAGTGGAATATATGCGAGGATTTTTCGGAGGGTAAACAAGTAAGTGAAGCCTATGTTGGTTCAAACGAAATACCCCATATTTTAAAGGGTTTGGAGGATTCTTTAAAATTTATGCATTCTCTGATTTTAGATTATAATAGTACACATATTATTTCAACTAATTTGCAGCCACATCAATCAATACTGGCAAATAGTAGCAGTAATAGCAATGAAGTTTTGTATCCATCTACAGCTAAAAATAATTTACAAGACATTGCATCTTATGGTCACCAGAATAATGATGTAACTAATTCAGCCAATGATAACAAACTTATAGATATTAGTGGGAATCCCTTGCAGCTATCAAATCCAGATGACGCATTTATATCAGCATATGTCCATAACATACTGGAACAACCTACAACAACAAAAATAACAACAACGGAGGACGCTGATAATATTAAAGTTAAAAATCATAATACCATGATGAACACACCTGACTTTTTCAAGGGAGATGAGGATCAGAATGGGTTTCAGAATTTGAATCTATTAAATTTTACAAATAATGACCTAGATCGATAATAAGAATTGTCAGTGCATTTATGGAAAGTGGTAAATATTTTTGCTTTATTTTTTTTTCTTTGGTTTTTTTTTTTTTTTTTTTCTTTTTTTTTTTTTTTTTTTTTTTTTCATGTCTTTTGTTTTATATTAAATAACTTTATTTCTGGTTGCCTCTGACTTTTTCATCCCAACAGCTCCTTTTTTTTTTTTCCATCCTATATTATATCAATTATCAAGATTGAAGTTTATTTCAACGTTCTCTAAGAACGGACAAGAATCAGGAGTAAAATATGATTCTATTGGCTAAATGAAACTCTGAAAATTCTAATGCTAGTGAATAATTAAATACTTTAAAAACTAATCGACGTAATTAAAGCGTACATTGACAGTATTAAATATTTATATATATAATATATAACAATAAAATATAACATAAAAGGACTTAAAAAAAAAAATTAAAAAAAATAAATGGAAAACTAGATGTTTCTTACAAATTGCGAATAACAATAATAATACATTATCTTAAACAAACATTCCAACGTAATACCATATGCATAAGTAACAATTCAAATGAAGGAAAAGGAGGAGAAGAGAGAAAATAAGATTTGGTTTTCTTTCATTTTCCTTTTTTTTTTTTTTTTTTCTTTTTTTTTTTTTTTTTTTTTTTTTTTTTTTTTTGATGATAATAAAAATGGTAAAAAAATAAAAATAGATGAATAAAAATATATAAATCAATGCAATTCGATTTCCTTTCATTTTTCCTCTTTTAGTTTCTTTTAAATTTTATCTCTTTAGATTTCCTATACTCATAAATTTACCATCAAATGACTTTCAAATTCGTTTCCTGTTTCGTTAATTCATTATTTTTGAATACCTAAAAAAAAAAAAAACATAACACTAGAAATAAAAATTAAATTAAAAACGCATGTCAAACATTTTGGTTTGCTAAGGTGTTTTCCCTTAACAACATGTCATCCTCGTTAGCCAGTTCAATAATAAAATCATCAATATCACTGTTAGCATCTCCATTTTCCTGATCTTGGTTATCCGGCAGTAATCTGTTCCTTGCATTATCACTTGAAGAACGTACAAGTCCAACGCTCGGTTGGTCTTCATCGCTAGCATAATTCGGCGGATTAGGCGGTAAATAATCCAAGGATATACTATCACCGTTTTGAGAAACACTCGTGCTAAATTCAAACCCAGGAGGTGGAGCTATGTTTTCAAATCTATAATTGGAGTCAGAATTAATAACGTTATCGTTGGTGACAATCGATTGGTTTTTACTACGTTGTCTATTTGTCGAATTAACGCTGGTTATGATATTATTATTATTATTATTATTACTATCTCTTAAGATAGTATTAGATGGTTTATTTCTGGTCACGTCTGACCCACTACTACCACCACTACTAGCGTCTGCATGTTCATTATATTCTTCACCCAGATAGTCGTAATCGTTGTCGTCGTCCTCTGCTTCGGTTTCATCTTCATCTTCACCACAACTCTCTAGTAAAACATCTTCTCCAATAGTAGCATAAGAAGGTGGAGCTAATTTCAAGCCATTCATACTGGCAAACCCCCATTTCTTGATATTAGCTTCTATGTACACAAAACCAAATGTACCAAAATTACAACCCAACTTGCAGGGAAAATTAGCGCCCACAATAGGATACAAATATTTTAGTCGCCATTTCTTAATATGACCACCAACCTCAGTTTCCTTGACTTTTTTACCGTTGTGCGTAAAAAATACTGTACCCGACCTTGTTCTATATCCAATACCCATGACATCACCCTTTTCACATTTGGGTAATAAGTGTTTCAAATTCTCCGTTAATTCAAATGAGTTGTTAAATCTACGAGAACCGTTGGAATCATAGGCTACCGAATGATGATGACGGCCAGGTAGTCTAAAATATGGATACGGATTGGTAGCAAAACCAATAGATATTATATCGCTCTCTAAGTCATTATTACTTACATTTTCACTAGGAAATATTTCATATATTTTACATTCATAATAATAAACTCTGTTTTGATATGGAATGGGCAAAGAAGTCATGATGGAAGCATCGTAATGATAGTTTAAAAAAGTTAAATATGTTTTATTTTCAACAATAACGGTGTCGCATGGTAGGTTTGGATCCGCTTGAAACTCCCAAGCATGTGCACCCTCTTCTTCGATGTACTGTAAAGCTTGCTCAGTCATAATCGGGTCTTCCACCACTGATGAGCCATCTTGTGAATTCAGCCTATTGGTGTTGGGTATCAATAAAGGTGGATTTTGTTTAACATACTCTTCGCCTTGTTTGTAATAAAATTGTTCCTCAGATGATAAAGTTTCTAAGTTGGCTTGTATGTCATCTTCGTCATCTAAATATACACTTAAATCATATCTGTTACTGCTATGGTTGTTGCTGCTGTTGTTCATAGACCTAGTGTTGGCCTCATGATTGTTAGTTGACACATTGCTTTCCAAATCCGTTAAAATACCACCCCTGCCGATCCTACGTCCAAATAAAGATATTTTCTTTTGAAATACTTTGTGTACTATAAATTTTACAATAATATAAATGATAGCTAGCAGAGCATATGAAATGAGCATAATACCAAAACTAAAGAATAGAAAAATGGAAAAATCAAATATGTTATCATCGTCTCCAGTGTTGTTGTTTTTTATATTGACCTCATCGTTAACAAATAAAAGATAGTCTGGTGACTGGTTTGGACTCAACAAATTAACAGGAAACCCAAATGCAACACTATCATCGGTTCTTTTTAAGATTGGAAACCCTCGTACAAATTTTTGTAAAATGCATAAAAATAAAAGCTGTTTTAATAACATTTCTCTGACTACCTCCCGTTATTAGAGCCTTTTGTTTTTTTTTTTTTTTTTTGTATGTTTTTCCTTCTTGATTCTCCTTTTTGTTTGAACTATTTTTATCTATAAAAAAAGACCTTTAAGTGATTTCTTGCTTAGGTTGCTTAGTTATTTTTTTTTTATTTTTATTTAAATTTTTTTTTTTCTTTTTGTGAGAAGAAAAAAAAAAAAAAGATTGTAGATAAACGATGTATATATATAATCAATCTAAATGGAAAGAACTTTTGAAAGTTATTGTAGGCTTTTTATTTTTATTAAAAATTTAGTATATTTTTTTTTGGTTGTTCTCTCCATAATAATAATTTAATTATCCGAAAATTACAAAAAAAAAAAAATAAAAAAAAGGGATTTGATTTTTATTCGTAACGGAAAATAAAATAAACATATTCAAACACCCACACCACACTCCTCCCCCCGCGTTCTACATGAACATTGAATGATTGTTTTTTTGTTTTTTTTTTTACTCTTTTTGCTTTGTTATTTACCACGATCATATTTGCCACCCATCTTTTTTTTTTTTTATATATTCAATAAATAAATAAATAAATAAATAAATGAATAAATAAATAAATAAATAGGGGGTAAATTAACACATTCATAATAATAAAGATCTTCCTGTCGTCAATGATGACTTTCAATAATCTTTTCTTTCTTTCTTTCTTTCTATGCTTCTGCCATCATCCAATTCCCCCTCATCCATCACGATAACTCAAAATTTGCATCACTGTTGATAGAATACAGCAACTTTTCTCTTAACAACTCTTTGTCCCTGTAATCAGGTAACTTTAACAAGTTAACACATGTTGAAGCTGTAGGCAACCTATTCCTGTTGGTGTATCCAGCATTTCTTATGCCAAATTTAGGATTCAACGATTGGAATCCCTGCAACGGTGGTTTGGGTACGGATGTAATAAATTTAACAAACTTACTTCTTTGTTCATCATCAAACTCATCTAAAACCTCCCAGAAATATTTAATAGTTATATCATCCTCTGTAAAACCACCGTATTCTGTATTTGCACGTAAATTATCTATGTCTATTTTTTGATCAATACCACCACTGATTAAAGTTTGCAACTCTTTGGCGCTAAATATACAAATCCAATGTTGAGGTATAATCGTATTGAACCCGTTTTTAAAATATGCTATGGATGCTTGATATTGTCTGTTTAATTTAAAGTCTGCGACTGCCAATATATATTTAAAAAGGTTTTTACTATCCACTTTAATTCCCGATCCGCCAGCGATTAACTCCACACTTTTACTGTTTCCATAGTAATCTTTAATATCTATTTCAAAGTATAGTCCCAATGCCTCAATATCTTCTCCACTTCCCTTGCCATTACTTTTTAACGATAATAACTTGATCAAATTCTTGTACAATTCTGGATCTAAGCTATTCAACTCATCAAAAGTACTAGATGCAAGATGTTCGTCATCCATCAATAGCTTATTTAAAAAAAAACTTGCAAAGGAAACATCAATTAAAACATGCTCAAACAAACATTTACCCAAAATTTTCCCCATAAAAAAGGTGTAGTTCAAGTCCATCCTATTATCATGATATTCTGTAGGGTACACCTCATTATTGCTATTATTTTTAAATAATTCTGGTCGATTCTTAAAGCCTTCTTCACAGATACCTGTCAAAAACTCTTTTGTTAGGCCCCCGCCATCAATTCCTGCCTCTATACCCCCAACTTCATTGGTAAAAGTCAATGCTAATTGGCCCTTTAGCAATTCGCCAACGGAGTTGAATGCATCATAAGCATTTTCTAATATATGTTCCCTAGAAATAGTAGCCTCTATTCTGCCTCTACGGCCATGATTGGCAATCGCACCAGTAAGGTTTTGTAACGGCCAAATCGGCATATCTTGATTCACATCAAAGAAGTACTCATCTTTAGCAATTAATTTATAAAACCAATCCACTCTTTGCATAAAAGGAATAAAATACGGGAACTTGTATAACATATAGAATTTCATTAATTGTTTAGATGTAGCCTCCCTAGTCAATTTTTTCCTCTGAATAAACTTATCCATTATCTCCTTTTTCTCTCTCTCGTAATACTGATGGGTTTTCTTTATTTCTCGAAGGCCAACGGATGTTTTCTGTTCTTCCACATTATGGAAAAGATTTTCTGCAGAGTCTCTGTAATATTCAACGTATTGGAAAACTAAAGTATCTATCTTAATATTTTCTTGAAAATCAGCATCTTCAATAACCCAAAAATCTGTGGGAAATATCTTAATTCTCGTGTCCCTGATATATATTTTATGTAGAATTTCAGCATAATTCCCAAGTGTATCCTCATTTTTAACAAAAATGTTTGTGCTTTCAACTATCCTATTTCTGTATTGTTTAAACACAGTTTCCTTTATAAACTTGCACACCTGTTTGAAATAATTAATTGGATAATTAATCGTGGCAGAAACTGGATTTAACAACTCATAATCAGTTACAAGTATCAAATAAGTTTCTAATACCTTGATTAGTAAAGAAATTTTGTCAGAGCACCAATCACCCAGTTTCTCAGTTGTATCGTTTTCAGAAGTATTAGAAGTGATCTTGTCAGAGAAACAGGCCTCATGCAAACCCTTCATCCAATTAGGTTTTACTATCAAACTCAAACATACGGAATATGCCGTAGATTTATCTGGTGAAAACCTGTAAAGAAAATTAAACACAGCTGCGAAGTCCTGAGATATACACTCTAATATTTTATATCTACATTGGCTAACAAAACTGAGATATGATGGAGAAAAAATACCGGTATCCAACTTGGAATAACAAAATGATTTAAATGAGTTCTTTGCTTTGTATAGAACTTTTAAATATATTTGAAAAAATGCATCACATTTGCCATCCTCATTGCCATAACAATTTATAAACTCAAATCCAATGTTTCTGACCAAGGGAGCCAAAGATAGCTCTTCAATTTCATCGACTGGAAAGTCAGTAAACCACATAGTAGGGTCTAAATTATGCAAAAGTTCGGTGAAATTTCGTTGGTGTACAACTTGTTCCACATCTAATTGTAAAATACGTAAAAACAACAAAGGAGACATACAAGCATTGACAAAGTTACAAAACTCGTTATACTTACTAAATGGTCCCCTATCCTTATAGTCGCCATTAAGAACAAACTTTAAAATTTCAGTATAATAATCATGTCCTGATAATGGTGTGGCCAATTTCCCCAATTTCCCAAAAATTATATTTGTTATTTCAGTATCTTGCTGCACTTCTTTATAATTCAATAGTTTAATTAATATCTTTGCCACACATTTATGAAAACTGGCACTTCCCACGTCAATATCGTTAATAATAGTTTT
This sequence comes from Saccharomycodes ludwigii, assembly GCF_020623625.1. Taxonomy (NCBI): domain Eukaryota; kingdom Fungi; phylum Ascomycota; class Saccharomycetes; order Saccharomycodales; family Saccharomycodaceae; genus Saccharomycodes; species Saccharomycodes ludwigii. The sequence continues at coordinate 1,015,301 of NC_060202.1, forward strand.
AAGATCCAATAAACTAAAATATTTTAAAATACGTGTACCGAAAAGAATTAATATTAAATTAGATGTGTTCCCAAGAGTAGCATAATTGGTTTTTATTTTAAAGGCAAGTTTCTTATTACTCAAAAATGTTCTTATTTTGGATTGTATTTTTATACTACTAATCAATTTCTTTTTTTCTAAAGCTCTCTTTTCTCTTTCCTGTGATGCATTTTTAATTAATTCTTGTCTATTACGACGTGAAGTTGTGCTTAAATTAACTCTTCTTTTCCTACTTTGACCAGTAAAATTTTGCATTTTCTTTTTAATTTTCAATTTGAACTGTAAATATTTATTTATATATTTGTCTTTTTTTCTATAATTAAATTGTTTAGTTATTTTATTTGGCTTTTCATATTATTGAACATAGGCTAATAAATCTTTTGTGTGGAAATAAAAGAAGAAAATGAAACAAAAAAAAAAAAAAATTCGGCTGCTTTAGCTTTCTTTTTTTCTAGGGGATAAAAAAAAAAAAAAAAAAAAAAAACTTCAAAACTTTTAGTCAATCTTATAGTTTTTCCCATAACTTACAAAAAGTTAAACAATTTCCCTCTATCTATTACCTAAAGTCATAATAAATATTTTATAGCAAACTCCAGCCATCTTGTATAAAATGAGAAAATCGTCGACGCTATTTAAACTCATTCTAATATATCGCATTTTTAATGCCTTTTTGACAAAAACATTTTTCCAAGCCGATGAGTTTTGGCAATCTTTAGAACCAGCACATTTAAAAGCTTTTGGATACGGCAATCTAACTTGGGAATGGAACATCGGACTAAGGAGCTACGCTTTCCCTTTTATTTTTGAATTAGGTTATAGATCATGTTCCATTATATCAAGTTGCATATATTTTATATTGTCAACTTTTGACAAAATATTATTATCAATTGTTTTACAAAATAAGTATTTGAAAGAATCTAACTTTTTGTTGGGTATATTAAAAGAATTCTCACTTTTAACCAATGCGATACCACAGGAAACTGGCTATTTATTGGTATTGTATGTACCAAAATTAATAATGGCCTTTATTTCATCAATTGGTGAGTATTACACAGTTATGTTAGCCTACAAAATTTATAACCTAACTTTTGCCAAGGAAGATAAAAATAGAAACGGACCAACTATAATAAAAATCATCACTATCTTAACTTTGACTAATTTTTTTAATAACTTTTTTATCACTAGAACTTTTATCAATTCTTTTGAAATGTCACTAACTTCCATAGCTTTGTATTATTGGGATTGGTCTTTTGAAAATTTGCAAATCAATCAGTTTTCTTTTTCATTAAGTATGTTTATAAGCATGTTTACTATATTGCAAAGACCAACGAATGGCTTTATTTGGTTGTGGCTAGGAATACATAAGCTTTATCAACTGTTAAGCAATAGAAAATGGATGCAAATACTAAGAATCGTTAATGCCGCAATCAAAAGTTTTTCGTTTGCGCTTGCTCTTAACTGTCTAATCGATTACTATTTTTATGGTCATTTAACTTTCCCAGTATTCAAATTTATCAAATTTAACTTTACCAGCTCTTTGTCTAAATTTTATGGACAAGCACCATGGAATTTCCATATATTTCAAAGCGTTCCAATTATTTTAGGTTATAATTTACCCCTTTTCTTATACGGAATGATCACCCCATTATATACAGGTAAAGACAACAGACACATTTTCAAACTAATCAAATTTATTATACTGATGAATATAATTGTGTACTCTATGATATCTCATAAGGAATTCAGATTTATTTACCCACTTCAACCATTTTTCCAAATAATTTCCACATTCGCACTATTTAAATTGACAGCACGTTATAAATTAAATTTAAATAATAATTTTTTTTGGATTTTGCCAACTATAAGTACAATTGCAGCTTTGTTCCTCTGTAGAGTTCAAGAAGGAGGTGTTATGGATGTTATGTATTTTTTCCACTCAATTAAGGGTGATATCACCAGCGTGGGCTTTATAATGCCGTGTCATTCGACACCTTGGCAGTCGCATTTGCACAAGAACAACATACAAGATTTATGGTATATTACTTGTGAGCCGCCACTCCATTTGTTAGAAGACACAAACTCCGATAAACTCCTTTTAGAGTATATGGACGAAAGCGATTATCTATATGATAATATCCAATTATTTTTATATCAAAACTTTCCCCCGGTCTACAATAAAGGCTTGAGAAGTCCCGGCAAACAGTATTTACATGAATGGCCCGAATTTCTTGTGATTTTCCAGCATTTAGATGATGAGTTTATGAAACAGTATCTAGAAGACAGTCCTTATTTTGAATATACCAGATTTTCCAATTCATTTATCCATTGGGACTCCCGTCGCAGCGGGGATGTCGTTGTTTATCATAAAAGGCCATGGGCTTAATTCCATCTACCATTTCTATCCAGTAATACCTTATTATCGTGGTCAATGCCCTCTCTAGAGACTATTGTATTCAATTCTGTTATTGTGTCTCTTCTATATAGTTCAAAATTGTGTAATAATGTTTTTGCTCGTTCATTCGTTGCAGCTAGTTTTTTTATCGAACTATAGCAATGCCAACATTTTTCCCAACTTTTCAGTCTCCAACAACAATCAAAATATCCTACATAACATTCTAAATCAAAAACTTCCATTCCCAAACCAAACCACTCTCTTGCTTTAATTAAGTCGCCAAAATAGTTCATTTCCAAAAACCCTAGCAATTTAAACGATTCTTTAAATCCTTGAGAGGCGCAAAATTCCAGATATTTCTTAGACTTTTGTGGATCTGAGTTTGTGTACAACTGACTTAAATAGAAGTAGGATTGTACTACCTGTTCAATGGGGGAATATTTGATAGCTTTTAAAAAATTATTTTCCGCTTCAGATAAATTTGTTGTTTGGAAGTATAATTTGCCTATTTGTTCATAAACAGTGCCTGCCAAATATGTATCATTTTCTTTACTTAAAAATTGTTTATAAAAACTCAAAGCTTTATCGTAATCTTTATTTTTTAATGCCAAGTCACCTGCCAATTTTGTTGTTAGTGGATGTTTCTTAACTTTATATAAATGTTCTATTAATTTTTTGGCATATTCCACGTCTTCTTTTGTATTTTCCTCCGGACATTTTAATACTTCAAATGCCAATAAAGATATTGCATCATCATCACCCATTTCTGCAGCTTTATCCAAAATTTCATTTTCAAGTGCTAATAAGTGTTTGTTAATTGCTTTTGTTTTAAATCTAACTCTTTCCAATGTTTTTTTCATCAGCATCATGGCATTTGCTTTAATTTCAGGAGGAACTTTAATTTTAACGTCTGGTCCATCTAAATTATCGTAAATAGATTCATATATTGGATATAATTTACCATATGTGTGATCAGATCCTAGCTCAAATAAAATCTTACTTATAAATTTTTTCTTTGGAAACACTTTATAGAATGGTGGTCTTTTGATTGTCTTTTTAGTAATATTTTCAGTCGATATTTTATTGGTTATTGTTGTATAGAATCTGGTAATAGTACCTTTTTGTAATATATTACGAGCATATATCATTCTTATTTTCCCTATAGATTTTATTTTTTTAAGAATACTTGTAGCTTTTCCTATTCAGCTACCCTAAGTGAAAAAAAAAAAATAATAATAAATATAAATAAGGTGCTTATATCCTATCAAGATAAAAAAAAATTATAGACCGGTTTCAAGATATGCAATAAAAAACGAAAAATGAAATATATAAAAAAGGAAAAGAAAAAAAAAAAAAAAAAAAAGAAAAATATAAATATTAATCTTTTATAGATATATATATATATATATATATACGTACATATTTGGAATATGTTTACACAACAATTAAATAAATATAAAAATAAAATTAAAAATAAAAAAAAAAATAATGTTAGTTAGAAAAACTTTAGGATTAGGTATTTCTTTTTGCAGATTTGCTTCTGATTATTCACATGCCGTTATAGGGGCTGGTGTAGTTGGTTTAGCTGTGGCATCAGAATTATCAAAAATTAATGGATCCAGTGTTTTAGTTATTGAAAAAAATAAACAATTTGGTATGGAAACAAGTAGTAGAAACAGTGAGGTTATTCATGCTGGTTTATACTACCCAAAAGATTCCTTAAAAGGCAAATTATGTATTGAGGGGAAAAATATCATTTATAATGAGCTGAAACCTAGAATAAGCGGTGTGGATTGGATCAAATGTGGGAAAATTATAGTTGCTCAAACTGATTATGATGATTTTGTCATTGAAAATATGTATACCAAATGTAAAGAAGAATTAGGTGTGCCTGTACAACTAATTCCATCTAACAAGATGCAATATCTGGAACCATCCATTGTTGCAAATAGAGGTGGACTGCTATCTCCAACCACAGGTATTATTAATTCACATTCCTTAATGGCTTATTTAGAGTCAGAATTGAAAACTAATGATGGCGATATTATTTTAAATACCGAGGTCTTGAATATGGACTATTCTTCATCCTCTAAAGAATATACTGTTTTATGCAAAGATGTGCCATCAAATGAGGAAATTGAAATTACTGTTGATAACGTTATTAATTGTGCTGGCTTATACAGTGATAAAGTTGCTAATATGCTGCTTCCTTTGGAAAGGCACAAAAGGATTTATTATGGTAAAGGAAATTATTTCAAGTTGAATACATCTACAGTACCACCTGTAAGACATTTGATCTACCCTATTCCTCCAAAAAACGGGAAATCGTTAGGTACACATTTAACTATTGACCCAGATTATAATATAAGGTTTGGGCCTGACATGGAATACGTTAATTCTCCCGCTGATTATGAAGTCAACACAAGCAATCTGAAATATGCATATGAACAAATAATAAATTATTATCCTCATATATCTATGGACCAATTAGAACCTGCATACTCAGGCATTAGGCCTAAATTACAAGGTCCAGGGGAAAAGGGTTTTGAAGATTACTATATTAAAGAAGAAGAAGGTTTCCCAGGGTTCATTAATTTGATGGGAATTGAAAGTCCCGGATTAACCAGCAGCATTGCAATTGGAAGGTACATTAAATCTAAATACTTTTAAAAAAAAAAAAAGAAAAAAAAAAAAAAATAGCGTTATAATTCTAAATGTTTATGTCTAGTCCTTTTTATTTAGTTTAGGTAATTGAGATGGCTCCGTGGGTTCTGGTAACTCTGTAAAATAATCACTTTGAAGACATTTCACTGAATCCCATCTAGCGTGTGGATTCATTAATAACATACCGCTCATTAAATTTAGTGCATTTTCTGTCGCTGCAATAAATCTCTTTCTTAATTCATCTCTTGAAGGCGCTGGATACATTTTAATTTTGTTGTATGTGGGAAAACTGGAAACTTCAGGCCACAATTTCTCGGTAGGGGTACCTAGTGCTCTAAATGTAACATCTATTTGATCTATATCATCTTTACCTGGTAAATATGGTATTCTTAGCATTAATTCAGCAAATATCACACCAATGGACCATATATCGACAGCCCATGTATAATGCTTAGCACCGAAAAGTAATTCTGGTGCCCTATACCACCTTGTTACAACATTGCTTGTTAATTGTTCTTGTGGTGATGGAATTGATCTTGCCAAACCGAAATCTGCTAATTTTAATTGGCCATCTGGTGCCAATAACAAATTATTTGGCTTTAAATCTCTATGCAATATGAAATTTCTATGGCAATGATGAACACCCCTTAAGGCCATTAGTAACCATGACTTAATATCAGCTTGCGTAAAAAGAATGGAGCTGTCTTTAATAATCATTTCTAAATCTGCTGGTAGAAATTCTAATACTAAATTTAAGTTTCCCTTTTCATTATAGATATCCACCAATTCAATAACATTAACATGTTTGAGCTCTTGTAAATATTTCACTTCTCTTATGGCACTCATATCCAAGCCATCTTTAAATTCAGAAGTTTTAATTTCTTTAATAGCTACATTCCTTTTTACTGTTGTTCCTTCTAACTGACGTCCAAGATAAACAATAGCAAATGTACCTTCACCAACTTTTTTTTCTTTGCTGTATAAACTATTTGACATGAAGAATTAATTAATTAATTATTTAATTATTTTTTTTTTTTTTTTTTTTTTTCCTTTTTTCTTTTTCTTGTAAAAATATCTAGTTTTAAAATAAGTGAAACGTATTAATTATTTGTTGCATAAGATCTTATAATATATTCATATATGTTATAACAATTTAAAATTTTTTTTTTTTTTTTTTTTTTTTTTTTTCGTGATTATTGAAAAATTTTGGTACAATTTATCATTGTTAATAGCACTCCTATCACAAATCAATCTCATCGACAATTCTTTCCAATAAACCTTTTTTTTTCTTTTTGTGAGAAAAAGAACCTGGAAATAAAAGTAATCAACTTCAAAATATTACTGTTGTTTGTTTTAAGACACATCCATGGAATAAAATGTGCAAGAATATTTTCCGAATTAATCCAATTTTACTTTTTAAAAGATTTCATTCTCAAGATATTACGTTCAAACCATTGAATCCGTCTTTGATACTGAGAGCATCAAAATTCCAGGAAGAATTGACTCGATTAGAAAGCCTTATGGCTCAAAATAATAATTCTGGTGGCGGGTTTAATGTTGAACAACAAAAAAAGTATGCTAAATTATGCTCTATCACCGATGCGCTAAAAGAATACCAAGCCAATTATGAACAATTTAAAGAGTTGGAAGAAATGGTTAAACAGGATCCAACTTTAAGTGAGGATGCGGAAGAAGAAATCAAAGAGATATATCCTAACCTGGAGAAGAGCAAACAATTATTGTTTCATAAATTATTACCACCCCATCCATTTGCGGATAAATCCTGCTTATTGGAATTGAGACCAGGTGTTGGCGGTACTGAAGCCATGATTTTTGCTCAAGATTTATTAAACATGTACATAAACTATGCACATCATAAAAAATGGGCATACAGAGTTGTTTCTGAAACTGAAAACGAACAAGGCAATGGGATAGTTGAAGCTATTTTGGCCATAGATGAACCTGGATCATATGATAGAATGAAGTTTGAGTCAGGTGTTCATAGAGTACAAAGAATCCCAGCTACAGAAACTAAAGGCAGAACACACACTTCCACCGCGGCAGTTGTTGTTTTACCTCAAATGGGGGGTGAAGATGAAAGGGAAACAGACGCATATGAGCGTACCTTTAAACCAGAAGAAATTAGAATAGACGTTATGAGAGCACGTGGCAAAGGTGGACAACACGTTAATACTACAGATAGTGCTGTTAGATTAACGCATTATCCAAGTGGGATAGTTGTTAGTATGCAAGATGAAAGATCACAACACAAAAATAAGGCTAAAGCCTTTGGTATTTTGAGAGCCAAATTGGCTGAATTGGAAAGAAAGGAAAAAGAAGAAAAGGCAAGAAAGGCAAGAACAGATCAGGTTACAAGTACAGATAGAAGTGATAAAATCCGCACGTACAACTATCCCCAAAACAGAATTACCGATCATAGGTGTAATTTTAGCATATTGGACATGGAATCTGTAATGAATGGTCAGAAATTTGACGCTCTAATAGATTCTATGGAGAAATATGATAATGATATAAAAGCCAAACAGTTATTAAATAACGTTGGTCAAAACTGATACATATATATATATGTGTGTGTGTGTGTCTAATATTCATGTAAATATGTTAGTTACTTGTCATGCAAGTCACTATATTGGCTTATTTAAAAGATTTATATACTTTTAAAAAATATATTTTCAACGATTAAATAACTTATTTATGATGAGCGGTTCGCTTTTGATCCTTAAAATTATAATTTTTAATGTTTATTATGTGGTGTATGGATTTAGAAATGTAATTCTATATATATTTTTTTTGTTTTTTATTTTTAGACATTGTGATGGTAATAATAGAAAGCAAGTTTATAGCTCAAAAAGTATTTTAAAACTTTCAAATAAATGAACAGTTAAATATAATGCATCGTTTATATAAAAGTTCAAGAAAATCAGTTAATTTCAACAATTTTTTTTTCTTTTTCTTTTTCTTTTTCTTTCTAATTTTTTTTTTTTTTTTTCTTTCCCCTAGAATATCACACTGGAAGATAAAATTATTTAATTATTGAAAATGTTCTAGTATCAATTTCTTGCTAATGAAAAAAAAAAAATAACGATAAATGTTCATCCAAATTGATGCAGTCTCAAGAATATTATAAAAATAGATCGACAGTAAAGGTTGGTGAGATCGAAAGGTATATAATTAAATATAATTTATTTGAGGGAACTACAATACCCCAAAATTTGAAGTTGGGTAGCTTACATGTCAAGGTGAAAAATTTAGAAAATTTATCCAAAAGAGCGGCATATTTGATCGGACCTTATTCATTATACTGTGACATTAGAACAAGCCAATACCACCATAATCAGCATTCATTTATAACAGCAGACCAGCCCAAGTATGAACTAGACCTACAACCGCAAAGATCCTTTAACTTTGAGTTACAGATGCATAAAATAAGAAATGAATATGTATGGATTTTGGATGTAGTAAGTCAAATAATCTTTACTACAAATGCATCCATTACTTTTGATGTTCTTATATGGGGTGACGACAATTTAGATAGAGACAGACTAACCATTGATAGACTAAATACTTTAGATTTATGGAATTTGCCTAGAAAATTGGATAAGAATTTAGAAAAGGAACATTTAGTGATTTTAGCCCATGGCTTACATTCAAACTTAACCGCTGATATGTTTTATTTAAAAGAACAGATAGAGCAATCAAGTCCCAAGATCATAGTGCAAGGATATGCTGGGAACGTTTGTAAGACTGAAAAGGGAGTTAAATATTTGGGTACAAATTTAGCTGAATATATAGTCCATGAACTGTATACCGAAAATATAAGGAAAATCTCATTTGTGGGACACTCCTTAGGTGGATTGATCCAAACATTTGCTATAGCCTACATCGGTTTAAAGTATCCAACTTTTTTCAGCAAGGTAGAACCTATTAATTTTATTACATTGTCATCTCCACTTTTAGGCGTTGTAACTGACAATCCAGCCTTTGTTCAATTTTTTTTAAGTGTAGGGATTGTTGGGAAAACGGGACAAGATTTGGGATTAAAAGATAACGAAGCAACCGGTAAACCATTGTTGACGCTGCTACCATGTAAACATACAAGGAGATTATTGAAAAAATTCAAAAATAGAACTGTATATGCCAATTCTATAAATGATGGGATCGTTCCTTTATATACATCGGCGTTGATGTATTTGGATTATGATGATATTTTACAAAATTTGAATAATTTAGGTAAATTCCCCTACAAAAAAAATAGTGATCGTACAAAGCAAAGGCAGGAATTGGATAGCTCGAATCAGTATTTTATAACCAAGTCTGTGGTTAAACCAATATCTAAAGCTATAAACTTGTTGGCACCACAATGGCAACAGCCAAATCCACAGATGAGTGGTAGCAATGCAACCGAAATTATTGACTCTGATAGTGCAAGTATAATAGATAACCAATACTCTAAAAAATTGCCTAAATCTACAATGTTAGAATCTGCAGCAAATGTTTTATTGCAACCAGTTCCATCGCCTAAATATATATATGAACCAAAATCTAGAGAAAATGTTATTATCCATGATAAAGTCTATGCATATGAAGATATAAAAAAATATGCAACAAAAGCAGATGCGAAAAAAATATATTCTTTCTACGATATTTTCCAACCCAATTTAACATTTCGTAAAACTGAAGAAGAAATTGCAAAAAAATGGCACAAGGGATTAACGTGGAGAAAAGTTGTAGTTGCTTTGAAATCAGATGCACATAATAATATCTTTGTTAGGAGACGATTTCCAAATGGGTATGGCTGGCCAGTCATAGATCATTTAGTAGAAGAACATTTTTTGCATGATGAATATATTCCTGAAACAAATTTACCTCATGATATTGATATTAAGGAATGCGAGGAAAGTATTGAAGGGGATGAGGATGCTGATGATTTACAATGGCTTACCAGTCCAACCAAAGATAGTTTGTTTGATGTAGGCCCAACAGGCATGATTAGTACTGTGGGTGAGTTTGTGGAGGCTTTTACAAGAAAAATGACAAATGGCAATGATTCTCTTCTTGCCGAAGATAAGAATAAAACAAAATTTTCTATAATCTCAAGAAACGGTACTATGACTGTCGATAAAAACAAAAATACTTTATCTAACATTTTAATTGACGGCAATCCGCAAGAGGACATGTTTAACTATTTAAAAGAGGATAGTGATTTAGATTTATCAACTGTTTAGTTTCATTTTTCTTGATTATTGTTATTATTAATTTTTTTTTTTTTTTTTTTTTTCTTGCAAGTATATAAATAACCTAATACACTTTTGCTTACACAATTTTATATAAAATATAGGCAATTTCATCATTTGAAGCATATTTAATATCCAACTGAGTCTTCAAATCATCGAATTTATTTTTCCTGATATAGTTTTTATCTAGCCATTTACTTTTTTTTTCCTCATTGTAAAATTTTAAAACTTTGTACACCTTCAAGGTATCCAAAAAAGAGCCATCATCAAGTGAAATTATTTCACCTGATTGGAATCCTAAACTCATTTTTAATGTCTTGTAATCACATATTAGCTGAAGCAAGCCATCTTTGCTAAATTCGTTCAATTTTAATGTATAGTTTGTTAAATAATTTATTATGATCGACATACAACCTGACTGAAATTGTTCAAGATTTAAGGAATCCAAGTTATATGAACGCATCACATCAACGCACTTTTTAACTATACTAACTGATGAGAAAAGTTCTGGAGAACAAGATGTGTTAGTATTGGTAACATTGTCATTATGAGCATTGGATTCATCGCCTGTAGAATTCCATCTATCTATCTTAAAGTATGTTCTTAAAGAAGCACCAAACATTTTTTTAAATCTATGGACCAAAGATTCATTAAGGGCTAAAATAGATTCTTTATAATTGATCAATTCCCCAGAAAATAAGTTACCAAATGTTGATTTTGTCTTTTTATTGAAAATATTTGTTAATTTAATACAATCTGGCTTATTCTCTAAATGTATCATCACGTCATAAACTAATTGCATATTTCTCAATCTAACAACGTTTTCTTTAAATTGTAGTTCTTCGTCATTTTTCATATCTGAGTTTCCCAAACTTCCAGCAGTGTTAATGCCAGTAGCATCAGTGATATTATTGATGCTGTTATAATTTATATTGAAATCTTTAAACAACTGAATTAATTGTAAGAAATTATTTCTAAACACCTGAATCTGTGGATTAAAAAAATTTGGCAAATTAACAGAAAATAACGGGGTGAAGTACTCAAAAAGAGATTCCAAGTATTTGACAAAATCCGGACCATTTTTCAACAAATTGTTCAACCCTGAGGTCAAGAAATTCTTGAATTGTCTTTGTGCCAGAGTAGATTCAAAATCAACCCATGTCTGTAGGACGTTTTCTGGAATCAAAGAGACTAACCCGTAATAATCGTAGTAATAGATTTTCCACAATGTATTATCGGTAATAAAAATTTGGGAAATTAAAACTACTAAATGGTTTAAATTATTGTCAGAAGGTGATTTGACAATAAAATTCAATGTGGCTTGTATTTTTTTTCTGATTGGGTTCAAAATATGGTTTATAAATTGCTGGTGGCAAAGTTCCTTTGTTAGACCGATATCTTCATTATGAAAAATGGATATGCATTTGTATAAATTTTCACTCAAATAAATGTGCAAAAATTTAAAATATGTATCGATGGTTTGAGTCTCCAGCTCACTTGTAGGATTGTTGTCATTGTGGCCAATGTTGCTGTTGAAATGATAGATAAATTTTATATTAAAATTGTTAGCAATACAGTCAAAATTAAAATATTGTTTAATTTCTGGCTTCATAATTTCATTATAAATAAGACTGATTTTAAATAAATCGTCAGAATATTTCTTCATTGAGTCAGCGACATTTTTGTTTAAATACTGTCCATTATTTCTGCTCTCAGTGCTGTTTAATTTATCCCAATTTGAATTTAATAATAGTTGTTGAAAAGTTGGTATAATAGTCTTTTTAAATTCATTAATTTTGCTTTCAATACTTTTTTTCAAGACATCTTTGATGTTGGTGGAAATAAGCGGATCGGAGAGTATAGTAGTATTGATCAAATTATAAAACTCATCAACAGAAGAAAGATTTTTAACTTTGCTATCAATTTCATTAGTTTTGTAATATAAATTTAGATTCTCTTGTTCCAATTGCCTTTCATGTAAAACTTGTGAAATATGCTGATAAGTTTCCAAATTTTTAATTGAAGCACCATATGTTTTAACTAATTGATCTAAATCAGATAATTGATTAATATGAGATAAGTCACTAGCAAGATAAACTAGGCTAGAATTAATTTCATTGGAAACATCAGCTGGTTTTTCATCACAAATAGCTTTTTTTGACAAATTTGGAATCGTTGTAGCTAATTCTTCTCTTTTCAATTCTATTTGTTTTAGTTCATTATCAATTAAAACGAAGTCATCAATTGTAGATATTTCCATGATATTGCGGGTAATAAGGGGGAAAAAGGATCACTTATTTTTACTTGTTTGATTTTCCTTTCTTTTTTTTTTTTTCTTCCTCAGAAAAGATGATTAAAATGATAATAATACAAGAGAAAGAGTTGAACTAGAAATATGGTATTAGATATACGTATAACGAAGATCAATACTACAAAATATGTAAAAAAAATGAGAAAATGGTTTCTGTGAATGATTTTAAATAGTTAAAAATAGATTATGGCCGGGTATCAACAATGGACAGTGGGATACACAACTGGACGAATGGATGAAAAAAAAGGGGAAAAAGTGCTTGGAGATTTTGACTATTTTTAAAATCAATGGAGTTCTATTTTTTTTATATTATGAGCAATTTGATATTTACCTTCCTTTTTTTGGCAAAGGATGTGAGAGAAATTTAATATATATATATATATATATATATTGTAATAACAACAAATCATCATTTCTTGTTACAAAAACTTTATATACTTAATCACTTATTAATATCTCTCTCTTAACTATAAACCATCTATAACCCATATTTCCAGTACAATACAATACAATACAATACAATACAGAAAAAAAGAAATGCCTTTTCAATCAAATATTAGACCCATCAAAACTATAGAATTCAAAGAAGCTATTCAAAATTATACTGCTTCACAGCTAGAAAAGGAAAAATCAACCATTGAAAATGCTATTTCTCATTTGCAAAGTTCTAATAAAAGAATGGACTTGTTGTTAAAGAAATTGCAAGCAGATCATACAAAAAGCAAAATGGTTGATGAAGATCAATTCCAACAGGAATTCGGTAATGAAGAACTAGTAGAAAGTAATGAAGACGGTAAAAATACAGGTAACTCGGAGGATATCAAGTTGTTTGAAGATTCGATAAAAGAAAATGAAGGTGTGTTATACAATTATTTTGTTAGGTTGCAAGCTATCAGAGATGAAGAGGAAGCCAGGTTAACTAGTACCAAAACTAATGATGGAACTATTACGCCTGCTACTTCCAATACTACAGCTAATCCTAACAATGTTTTTATATAATTTTACCCTTTTATAGGAATAGACAGCATCTTCTTATTATAGTGGCAGCAACACCAAATTAAGAAATTTACGCGACACAAAAAGGGTCAAAATTTGAAAAGCTTCAAAAAAATAAATATATATATATATATATATATATAGAAAAAGGATAGATGGCTTCAATACTTTGATTAAAACAAGCTGCATTGCTGAAAATTACTTTATGATTTTATTAAAAAAGAAAAAAAAAATGGAAAAGAGAAAATCTATATAAGATTACGTCTAGCTTATTTTTGCTCTTTTTTCTATCCTCCCCTCTTCCTTTTTTTTTCTTTCCTCATATTATATAGAATTTTTACTTTTCATTTAAAGCATTATAATAGTGTATATATCAAAAATATAAAATATAAAGTATAAAATATAGAATATAAGACATAAAATATAAAATAAAAATAAAAACTCCCAGATATGAAATTCATAACTATTATTTTAAGGTGCATGTTAAGTTTTTCTCTATTATTTGATGTAATGGTATGCCGTAGTGACAGTGTAAATTTGCTACCAGGTGAAAAATACCCAATCTACAGGAAAAATGAGATCATCTTAAATTTCGAATTAGAACCAATAAAACGTAATAATTACAATTCTAGCATTACTCCTTTCTGTTTCCAAGTCGATATACCTGTCACAAACTATTATCAAAATACCAAGATTGAAAATAATAGATCAATAATATTATTAACTTTAAATGTGCAGGATAAATTAAAATATCATGTAGATATCTCAAGGTTTGGACCCATTGCCTCCAAGAAAAATAAACAAAGATTATCAATGGAATTAGAGTTATCCAATAAATTATTTTACAAGATTTCAAACATTAGGAGCACCCGTAGTAAAATATTTTTACAGATTCCAAGTTCTGAGTTGGCTTACAATACAAACAAAAGTATGCATTTTTGTTTTAATAATTTAGTGACGGATCACTCTTGGAATAGTATAGACACCATTAAAGACATTCAACTATCTATTTTTGTGGAATCTGACAATAATATCAGACACAGGAATGCTATTTCGAACAGTAATAAAGATGGAAGTGTTTTGATATATTACCTTTGTGCATATAAAAAAAAGGTAATTGATATTCATAATCAAATTAAGAAAGATATAGTTGATCATAGTTTGGTGAAAGGGTTACTTGAGTTGGAATGCCAATCAAGAAATTTTAATGAAAAAACCTTTTCTGATGTGATATACTGGTTTATTATTACAATGTTGATCAGCATAATACTTAATGATGTGATTTTGCCATACATGGTATATAATTATTTTTTAGTAATTTAATTTGAATCGTAGATGGGAATATGCAAAGTGGAGGTAGTTTTCATTGTTGGTATTTTAAAAGTTTTTAATAGAAATAAAGGGTGTGGGATAAATTGTGAGAATTGGTGAAATAAACATTTTTATGTAAATAGTCTTGGCACTAGATCAGAAATGATCTCGATTAGTTATTTTAAAGACAGAAATCCAGGAATATATTTATTATTATTTTTATGAAGATATAATAATTAAAAGGTTGGTATTATATCATCAATGTATAAACACTACATTAATGTTTATAAATAACATTTAGATTGTTAACATTTAAAAAGAGATGCCCATAACCACTTATGTTTCTTCTTTTCCTCTTTATCCTGTTTCTTAATATAAGATCTTGATAATGTGTATAATTATAAAACTACTCGCAGTTAGCCACTTTTTTTTTTTTTTTTTTTTTTCTTTTCTTTTCTTTTCACCCCTTTTTCCCTTTTCTTTTTTTTTTTGCCCCTTTTCCCGTGCTTAATTATTTCTTTATGTTATCGCCATTTACTTTTTCTCAACAAGGAACAAACATCTCAACCTAAAAAAAAAATACAAATTACCCTTTGTTTTTTTAATTTTCAACTTATTAACCCCTCAAATATATACATATATATATATATATATATAAGAATATATATTTCTCAACAATTTTGTGTTTCATCTTATAAAATATAAAACGTAAAGTTGAATCACACAAAAAAGACAAACATGTCCAAAGAAACAGAAAATAAGCAAAATACTGAACACACCAGTCCATTGGTTAAAAGACGCTCCATCACATTCGTTAATAATGCAACCGCACCAAAATTAACTATTACTGAATTGAATATTAGCAACTGTTATTCTGCTGACGAAATTTTAATTAAAGTCCACTCAGCCGCTTTTAATCCGGTTGATATTTTGTTAGCCTCATTTGCTAATTCTTGGTTATCGGCTAGAACCGATAAAACTTTTGGTAGAGATTTTAGCGGTGAAGTTATTAAAGTAGGGTCAAATGTTCAAGGTTATGACGTCGGAGACCATGTGTGTGGGTTGTTTGAACATCTTTACGGTACTGAAGGTACCATGAGTGACTATTTGATTTTAAATCCAACTAAAACAAAAGCCTTAGGTAAATTTGAGTTATCTAAGGGCAGTGTTTATACCCCTGAAGTCTATGATAAATATTGTTCATGGCCTTTGGTTTTTGGTACTGCTTTCCAAGGTTTGTTAAATTATACCCTAACCAAAAGTATCTGGAAGGAAGATCAATCACGTAAAATCTTAGTTGTTGGCGCATCAACCTCTGTTGGTACATGTGTTGTTCAAATTGCCAAGAAATATTTGGATATTTCTGTAGTTGATGGTATTTGTTCTGCTGCATCCTTTGAAAGAAATAAACAATTAGGTTATGACACTCTATTTGATTATCATTCTGATGATTTGGTGGATCAAATCGTTGCTAATTCTAACAAGTACGATGTTATATATGATTGTTGCGGTAACAGTTACTTTTCCCAGTGTATGGATAAAGTTTTAAAACCAAAGGATACCGGCTCCTATTATGTTACTATTGTTGGTGACCAAAAGATGAATTACAAAAATCCTAAAATTAATTTTGTCTCAAATTTGCGCAAGTTGGTTTATTGTACTTACAATTATCACGTTCTTAAATTGGAAGGTTCTAAAGATTTTATTGATGTTGGCTTGGATATGTTGAGCAAAGGAGAGTTGAATTTACCAATCGATTCTCTTTGCGAACCTGAAGAATTTGAAAAGGCTATTGACAGGTTAGAATCTAATAACGCAAAAGGTAAGATCGTGGTTAGATTTTAAAATCTTTTAAAGTGTCTTGAAAACTTTAGTTTTTTTTTTTTTTTTTCTCTTTTCATCATTAATACTAATTAACCATGTTTTTATTTATATGCCTATTATTATTCAGTTATTACCTTACGTAATAGTTTATTTAAGTTGTTATTCGTTTTTAAAGCAAGTAGATGAAATTTTATGTAATGAATTATTATGGAATAAAACGCAATCTTCTTTGAAGTACTTTTTTTTTTTTTTTTTTTTTAATACAATTATAGGAAATTAAACTGATTGGCATGATTAGTTAAATGATAAAAGCTTCTCATACACGTTTTGTGTATTAAAATAGCGTCTATCACATGACATGATCTTATGTATTGTTTAATATAAGTATACTTCACAGTAGAGAACTTTTTCTTATATAACTATATAGTTGGGAAAAGTGAAGTAGGGTGAACTATTGAATAAATATTAAGTTGACAATATTAAATTTCCAGATGTAATATATATAATAATAACGAGGTAGTAACCATTATTAGTAACAATGTTTACAAAGATATTAAACTTTTTACATTTCTGTATTTTTTGGTGATTTATTTTATAAGAATAAATCCAAATAGTATTATACTTATTATGAAAATACAACACCATTTCATCATGATTTTCTTTATTTGTTTACGGTTATATTTTAAAGACTACGTAAAATATTCACAAATCTGTTAAAAATATGAAAAAAAAGAGCGTACAAAGCGATATTCAAAAGATTAATGAATTATTTTTTAAAATATCTACCAGTATAACTAACCCGGAACAAAAGAAACTAAGGCTACAGTTTTTCATTTCCTTTTTCTTTCCTTTTTCTTTCTTTCTTCTTTTCCCTTTTTCTTTTCTTTTCTTTTCTTTTTTTCCTTTTCTTTTCAATTGTTAAATGTAACAAAATCGGAAACTATTTTAAAAATTAATATTAAGAAAAAAAAAAAGAAAATCTCAACCTAAAACAAGGTCCACCTACAAAAATACTTCAATTTACAAACTCATATAAATATAATGGTGCTATCAGTTACAGAAAAATCTTATTTGAGAGATTCACTCAAGAATAAAGATCATTTCCTAAGACCAGACGGGAGAAACTATGATCAGTTTAGACCGGTGGAGATTTATACTGATTTTCTTCCCTCTTCAAATGGTTCTTCCAGAATTCTAGCGAGCGATGGAACTGAAATTGTTATTAGTATAAAAACTGAAGTTGTTGATCATTCTCTCACAAAAGACTTAGTATCAATTGATTTAGACATTACAGGGTATAGAGACGATTCTGCTTATGTTACTAGTATTAGAAGTATATTATCGAAAACAATGAAATCTAAATTGAATTTCACCAAAGAAAAAGGTCCTAAAGAAAAAAGTGTTTTACAATTAACTAAAAAGTATAGCTTTAAGTTATACATCGATATATTAGTCTTGAGTAATTATTCATATCCGCTAAGTCTAATATCATTTGCAATATATTCTGCTTTGGAAACTACAAAGTTACCCATGTTGATTTCTTCTGAAGATGACTTAGAAATCGAAGAGCTACCCATTTTCCATGATTATGATATGATTACTTTAGATTTTCAAAGTCCTCTAATTTTTTTGGTGGCATTTATAGAAGACAATGTATTTATAGATCCAAGTGATGCAGAAACTCAAGTCGCTAATAAGTGTCTAATCTTAACATGGTTTGAAAACAAAATATCGTCTCCAATAAGGACTGTAAGTTTAAATGACGATTATACTGATGGTTTTACTTTATTACACTTAAAAGAGTCCATAGAAGTTGTTAGAAAATGTGCACCGGAAGTTCTTAGAGCCTTAAAATATCAATAAAAAAAGGAGAGAAAAAAAAAAATGGTATGGTCTTACTGAATGCATATATATATATATATATGCATACATATAAGAGTTAATAAATGTATATACGTTACATATTTTGTATAGTATAGGCGTAAACTATAACTGCAGTGGCAGTTTGGATGTTCATTGATCTAATAACACCAAACTGTTTGATTTCTAAACATAAATCTAGTTCGCCTAATAAAACCCCAGGTATACCTTCTGCTTCGGTGCCCAACAAGATTAAGGATTTTGGCGGGAATTTGTAGTTATTATCCAATTTAATGCTTTCATCGGTTTGTTCCAAACCTATTAAAGTATAGCCTTCAGCTTTCTTTGATTTCATAAATTGAACAATATTATCGATTCTTACTTCCTCCATCGGCATCCAATGATCAGCGGTAACAGCAACATTTTTGAACTGAGGATGTGTCTTCACTCTGATGTCATTGACAGTTAATAAACCAACTCCCAAAACATCACATAATCTACAAATACCGCCTAAATTGGGAGGTTTGTCTACTAGAGACGCTACAACAATTAAATCGCTACGTTCAATCTTATTACTAGCATCGCTATTTCTCATGTCATCAGTATTATTGTCAATATTTAAAACAGTTTCCCATGCACCACTTTTGGTTTGCAATGGCGAAGCCTTATTTTGTTCGCTAGTAAGTATTATTTCCTTTTTCGATTCTCTTAAGGACTTTTTAATCGAGTCTCTTTTTCCCAGCCATAAACCATACTCATCTTTACCAATTGGCATGAATTTAGCTTCATTGTAATTCGATGTTAAATACTTTTTGAAAGTTTTTCCCCTAATATATGGAACATCATGGTCAGTAACTTTTAACAAAGTGCCACCAAAGATACTAGTCAAGTTTAGATCCTTAACAATATCCCAAATGTTGGCATCCCCTGTTCTATACTGGCCATGAATCTGTGTTTTTTTAGCATTCAAATATAAGTTCTCTACAGTATTTGATAAGGTTTTATCACCAAGAGTTATAACATCCTGAAAATCTGGCCAAACGGATAACATTAGAGAGCTAGAAAAATGTCTTATAGCTGGCTTGTTTGAAGTACTGTTGGTAATTAAATAACTCAAGAATTCATTTAGTAGATTGAAATCAAAATTTGTAATGTTTTCAGATTTGATGCTCTTAATAGCCATGTAACAGACTCTTGTGGCACTAACAACTAAAACCGGTTTGGAATGATCTACTAATAAATTCTGGATAGTTTTCAAGTTTCTAGTTTTACCCTTATTTCTGGAAATTTCATACGCACAAATCCATTCACAACAAATTCTACATAATGGGGAAGGTTCATCATTTTTAAGAATACCAATTAATTTATCGGCCACCACATCACTTAAAACATTTAATTCGACATTAGGTAAAAGCAATAACATTAGCTGCCACTTTTCTAATCTTATTAAATTTTCTGGGCCATCTGTTCTTTTTTTTGGCTTGGTAATGTTAATATCATTCTCAAAAACATGGCACATCATATAATTCTGGTAAACAGAGGGCAATCTAACAACTAAACTGATTATGTTCACTTTATATGAAACTTCCTCAGGACCATAAACCATCTCATATAATCCCCCAGGAATATAAACTTTTAAATGTTTGTCAAAAAGCTTGGCGATAACAGGTTTAATTTTAAAAATATTGAATTCAACATGATCAGTGGAGAAAATATTCAAGGCCAAATCAAGTAACCATGAGCCATTTTCAACAGTAATGTATTCAGTGAAATTGCAAACAAATTCGTTCAGTTTAAAACTTAATAATGGTAAAAAAGACCTTCTCGGGATCGCGCTTAATACAAAATTATTACCAATATTTAATAAAGATTTAGAAATTTGCACATTATTGAAAGCTCTCGATAAAACAGTAGAATGATATATAGTATCAATTAAAGCTAAGTGCAGAGCGCTTTGGTTTAAAACTAATCTTCCATTAGAAACAAAATCCCAGATCTCCACACAAATATTAAAAAATTCTTGGACGGTTTGATCATCCTTACTCGAGTTGCTAACATAGGAAGATGAAAAAATGTAATTGATTATAGCAACAATTTTCAAATTTGACAAATACCCGCTACTATCTCTTAAGTTTCGCTTTAGTAAGTCTATTAAATCTGTTAATTCATTTGCAGTCAATGCATTAACAGTTAAATAATAACCAAGCAACTCAAAAAGCTTACTATAGTATTTGTCTTTATGTTTAGAGTTCAAAGTGTTAGAAACTGTACAATCCTTAATGACGAGGTAATAATTGTTAATATCCTCAAAACTAATAAAATCGTTAATTTGCTGGTTATATGAATATTTGCTAATTTTGCCGTATAATTCAACAAAAAATTCAAATTTATCGTATTGGAAAACTTTGTCAAACAAAGTCTTTTTATCGATAGATTTTTTTAAATCTATAGAATTCCAGGTAATGTCTGTGAAAACAGTTGCTGTACTCCCGCTGTTATTCATTGCAAAAATTAAAGAGGCATTCGTATAATTTTGCTCATGATTTCGAATTTTGGACATTAAAAGCTGATTATATTGTGTTTCAAACTGTCTGGTATTTATACTAATTTTACACAACTCTAGTAAAAAAGCTTCACTGATAAATTTTGGAGTAACATCAAATAAGATAAAAGTTAGCACCTGGTGGATAATATCGTCTGTTTCTTTAATATCGCCTTTGCCATAATTTACAACTGCATAATCTCTGAAATCCTCTGCCACCAATTGAAAATATTCATAACCATGTACTTTAATGGATCCAGCAATAATTTCAATCCAATTGTTCAAATTAACTGAAGGGCAATGCAAAAGTAATTTCAACAACAAAACTTGCCATGTTGTTTTAAACACTTTTTCCTCGCAGTTGCTCCTAAATAAATTTGGTAGAAATAATAGGTGTTGTATTTCTAAGCTAATACTCTTTTTGCTTTTAAGTAAAGCAGAGTATATTCCATATGTCAAATAAATTTTTGCAGGATCAAAGCCACTCGTTTGTTTTTGCAAAACTTCGAATAAAGTTGACAATATGGGGGAAGGAGATGCCTGAATTAGTTCAACAATAAAATTAACTAATATATCACTATAGGGACATGCTAAATCCTCATTCAATATAGAATTTGTTAAATTTTCTGAAACCACTACAAAATTTGAAGCTTGCAACATATTTGGAATGTATATTGTTTGTAAATCCTTTAAATTATGGGTGAAAATTGATTTATCATTTATAGCAAACATCAATTTTAAGGTATATTTTCGAACACTTTCCATGCTTGATTTCATACCACTAGACAAAATTAACAAGCCCCAGTTTGGATGAATTATATTCTTGTTCCCAAATAGTTCTAAAACGTCGGAAGAAGCGTCTTCAAATTGATTTAATGCAGTATCAATAGCAATGATTTCATACAAGGTAATAAACTTTTTCCAAGCAGTTATTTGTAATTTATCATCAATGGGGTAAGATATGTATTCGTTGCTAAATTGTAATGGAACATCACATTCATTTAATTTTTGGAAAGTCATTTTCAAGACAGATAAAGCGATTTTCTTAAATTCGTGGACAGAACTGATTAAACCCAACTGAATAAAGTTCCAATAACTATCAGATTTTAAAAAATCAATAAAATTGCAAGAAATTCTAGAACAATTAATCAAATACCTCAACCAAAACAGGAAAACTGCCTTGAAAATCCATTTTGGAGGCCCAGTCTCAGTGCAAATATGCTCAGAATAAATTGCTTCGATGATTTTCCAAACATCTAATTTAGTTTCAGAAGATGCAACAGAAGAATCAATGTTTCCAATGATTGTTTTGATTCTCCATCTCATTAATTTAGAGCAGGATTGAGAAATTTCTTCCCATTCTGATAATTGTAAAAAAAATAGCAATGTATCTAACAATTTGTTCTTAACACACAAGGACTCGTCGAGCAGGAATAACCTTTCTAACATATGGAAAAGTACATTGATATCTAGACTTTCAAAAGAACAAACAGGAGCAGGTGGAATGTGAGGTTTAATGAAATTATAATAAATATCTTTTTTGAATAAAGTTGAACTGTTACGCGTGATAAATTCAACTAAAATATCACATGCCCAATTCATCAGATTATTAATTAATGACGGGAAAACTGTTACTAAATTAATCAAATCATTGATAGAATTGTTAATTGGCGTATTTAATTTTGCATCGTAGTCATATACGTTTTCGTTAGATTCAGACATGCAAGATGTTAAAGTTTCCTTTAAAATAGCAAAAATATGGTTGGTATTTTCTTTTAAAAGATCATTATCAACGTCTAGTGTAGATAGTATATCGTATAAACTTTTGAAATCCTTAGAGTCCAGTAACTCATGAATTAGTTGGCTCTGAGCCTGTTTGGATAAATATTTGGTAATCAAGGCAGATGATTTCGTGGGCATTGATACGTGCAGATAAATATAAATAAATTTTGGTTTTGTATGCTAGTGCGGCACAGACACAATAAAAAAATTTTTTTTTTTTTTTGAATAATGTTAAATACGGTTATTATAATAATATCACAATGACTAAAACAGTTGTAAATTCTATTCAGTTTGGAAAACTTTGTTGTTCAGTTGGTAAAAAAAAAAAAAAAAAAAAAAAATTTTTTTAATTTAGTAGTTGTTTTCACCTTGATCACATGATATTTCATCTTATAAATATTGTTCATTCCAGAATCGCATGTGTCCGTTTTCGGACTTTCGCAGATTCCCGAATTTTAATTTTGAATGTTGAATTTTTTTTAAGGGTTATTAAAAAAATAGTAAAAACGTTCTTCGTGCATTTACTTCAACACTTAATAATTGATATCCTATGTTTTTATAAGTATTCTAACATATTTTTATAATTTTAAAGATAGAAGACTCACATCATTTTGAGTTAAAAAAAAAAAAAAAAAAAAAAAAATATATATATATATATATATATATTAACTAACCTACGGTACATTATGCTAGATGAAAAATCAAACACTCCCCATAAAAACCTTTCAAAAAACGAATTTAATAACGGTGGAAATATGTTTTGTATTTTACAAAATTCAGTGGCTCAAATTGAAACTGGAATGAACTCTAAAAGTGTTTCTATTGGTTCAAATTCTAGTATTGCAGAGGTAGATTTAAATCATGGTAATGGCAAATCCACTACATGTGAAGAAGAAATATTCCCAGCCGATGACGACGATGACGATGTGGTACTTGCCACACGACTACCTAACTCTTTACATACAGAATTTGAAAAGGATATAAACAATAATCCATTTGCCAAATTTGAAAAGACAAAAGATTCCATAACAGAGGAAAATACACCAAACTGGGAGGAGAAAAAACAGTCAAAATTACCAGTTACACTAATTGATTTGGAATCTTCTAGTAAAAGTGATATACCCGCCGCAAGTATTTTTTTTGAAACTACAGCTACGGCAAATACAAGCACCACATATAAAAACACAAACAACACTACAACAGTTGCTTCTGTGAATAAAAACTGCCATGAAAACTCAACACGTAATGGGGCATCACCAAATCATGTGGTTATAACTGAAGCTGTAAGAACGGGGGAAGGTCAAACAAAGAAATACATTTCGTATAGTATTAAATATGGAAACGAACTTGTGAGGAGAAGATATAGTGATTTTGAGTTATTGCGTAATGCATTACTAAAATTATTTCCAATGATCTTAATACCACCGATCCCCAAAAAGGAAACAATAAAAAGTTATGGGAAATCCATATATTCTTCAACTTCAAAGAGACATGGAGATCATGGAGATGGTATGGATGATGCTAGTTACATGCTACCAAGTGAAGGAATAGGGTCTATTAACTTATCACAATCTGTTATACGTGTTTCTTCTAACGACGAACTATTTATCAGACATAGAATAAGTATGTTAACCAGTTTTCTAAATCGGTTGTTGGAAAACGAAGAGATTAACAAAACAACTATAATAGCAGATTTTTTGAATCCTGAATACCACAATTATAAAGAGTTATTAAATAGTTCCTCTACTATGTGTGCTTTGCTTACTTCAAATATTTTCCAATTAAACCCTCTAGATCCAACTAATACCAATGGTATTTACAAATATTTACCTATACCACAGAAAAAAAACTTGACATCAAAAACTGCCACTTTTTTTTCAACAATGGGTGTGAATTATAGTTCATCTTCTACTGAAAACTCGTGCGATGAAGAATCCCCAGCGAGGATAGCCAATAATACTAATGCTGGTGTTGAGGTTGATAATAATATTAAAAAAGAGGAAACCGATGATGGAGCCATCGATAAAAACCTTGGTAAAGATAAGAATGGACATGTCCCAGCTGGAAGAAGAAACTCTGATGACATTGATTTACACACAAATTTAGAACGGCATTTTAAGGACTACTCTTATGTGTTAAAAAAAAACGTTTACAAGAACAGCAAGAATAACGTAAAACACTTGAAGCATCTACAAAGTGAATATAAAGAATTAAGTCAAATATGGGGTCAGTTTTCAAATCAAAGTAGTATCCTAAGAGAATCCACAAGTCTATCTTCAGATATGGCGCACATCAGTAACGCTTATGAAGAAAGCTATTTGAATTTGCAGAGAACAGTTGGTATTTTATATTACAACATTAATGAACCTCTTTATGAATTTTGCATGATGTCCACTTCTTGTAACAAATTAATTGAATTTAGAAAATTAAAAAAGCAGCAATTAGATCAATTAAATCAAGTTATTAATGATAAAACGCAATTGTTCAACAAATTAAAATTGAAAATGAATATAACCCGAAAGGAAAACAACACTGCAAATCTTACTGAAAGTGTAAATAACAATAATGATGATAATAATAATAATAATGTTTCAAATAAAAAGAGCAGATCGTACGGTAGTATGTTTTTTAAGAAAGTGGGGGAGCTTAAAACCATCGTTAAGGAAACCGTCAATTATTCGGAACCCAACCCCAATGAACTGATGCCCAGTTTAGAACAAGAAATAAATAGGCTATTAGAAGTACAAAAA
The DNA here is from genome assembly GCF_020623625.1 of Saccharomycodes ludwigii. NCBI lineage: Eukaryota > Fungi > Ascomycota > Saccharomycetes > Saccharomycodales > Saccharomycodaceae > Saccharomycodes > Saccharomycodes ludwigii. The sequence continues at coordinate 1,041,027 of NC_060202.1, forward strand.
GTGGCCCAAAAGGATTTGGATGATATCACGGAGGCTATTGAAAACAATGAAATTATAAAATACTCTTATGAGAAAAATCAGGAATTACAGGAATTGCTTATAAACTACACCAGATACATGAGAACTTACGCACAAAAAAATCTAGAGCATTGGAAAAGCGTTAAAGAAAATATGGAAAAATTTTAACCTTATGCGTTTTAATATTTATATATATATATATATATACATATATATATATGTATGTACTTTGGAATGCAATACATTTATATAAATATTATTTCATTTAAATGTTTGAACATATATATAGATAATATTTTGCTTAGCATGTTTATCTTTGCGATTTTTAAAGCTTTAATATTAGATTTTTGATTTATAAGTATCCATACTTTTATCCATACCCATAATGAATCTGGATATTGACATGTATGGCCAAGCTAAACCCTTAAATAATGGAGTTAAATTGGTATATAATGGCAGCATTAAAATGCCTTTATTATGTGCTATCGCGTTGTAGATGTCTTTGGATAAACGGTCAGGTTCTAAAACAGGAGCAATTAATGAGCATGGTGTCACAACTCCTTCAAACATTTGTGTCTTAATTTGGCCGGGACACACCAATAAAGTTCTGATAAAGCCTGAATCACTTATTAGAGCCTTAGAGGTGGAATTTACTCTAGAACTACTTTTCCTCATTTCGATTAATTCACTTTGTAAACATTCATGTAAACAGATTAATGCACCTTTTGAACTTCCATAGGCGGTTAATTTAGCTGGCGATACTAAGCCTAAAACAGATGATATATTAACAATGACGCCCTTTTTATGGAGTAACATATCTGGTAAAAATTTATGTATTGTATAAAAGCAACTTTCATAATTTGTTCCTATTGTATTTTCAATCTTATCATCACTAGTATTTTCAAGTTTAGTCCCTGTAACAATAGCTGCATTGTTAATTAATATCGTTACAATTCCTATTTGCTGTTCCTGGATATAATTGTATAATTCAATGATATTTTCCCATTTACTGACATTACATCTGAAATATAGGACTCTATTGTTCATACGTGAATTACTAGACGTACTGTAAATATCTTGGGGAGGAGGAGCGATGTCAGCAATTATTATATTGTAACCCTTCTTTTTAAAAAGTTTAGCTAATTCTAATCCCAAACCGTTAGATCCCCCTGTTATTAATACCAAATCTTCTCTAGGAGTTAGAGGTAAACCAACTAAAAACGATCCGCACTCAATTATTTGGGTTGCAATAGTGTTATATAACAAACTCGATAAGCCCATTTATATATTTATGTATATATATATATATATATTGTATATATTACTGTATGTTGTTGTTGTTTTTTTATACAAAAGTATACCTTTGGAGATTTTCTACAAATTTATATTATGTTTGTCAATATTTTTAATAATTAAAAAATTTAATGGCATAGAAATGTTAAAAAAAATTATGTGGTTTATGTAATTTTTTAATATTAAACTATTTTTTTTAAATAAAATTTTTGTTTTTAATGGCACAAAACTAAAAGTCAAAATGATAATGGCGTTTATTAACTAAAAACTATACTACTAGAAATATACGCTTTAAAAAAAAAAAAAAAAATCAATAAATATATAAAAATAAAAATAAAAAAATGAAATCTCACTTTGCTATAAAATACGCAATGTAACTATGACAACTTTTAAGTTGATAAAGTGTCAATATGGTCGATATTGATATTCAATAAATTTTCTCACTGACACTTTTCCTTTTTTTTGTTAACGTTTTTTCTTCTTTCGCTTTTATGTCGGTTTCCGTATCAAAAATAGGCTCGGATAAGCCCTTTTTTGTTAGTTTCCATTTCTTTGCCAGTTCTCCTGCAGATGCTTTTAAATTAGTTTTTTTTTTTTCTTTTTTTTTTTTTTTTTTTTTCTCTTTCTCTTTTGGATAAACATTGACATTACAACAATCTGAAGAAAAATAAAACTACATAATTACAAACAGCGTTATTGATACTATGAATAAAAATGTTGCCTCACCAAGTGTAATTCGTATTAAAAGAAGAAGAGATGAAGATTCTTTGCAGGCTCTACTTTTGGAAACGGCCAGGAATAGTAAAAGGGGTAAATATGTTTTCAAATTATCTAAGACTGTAGACACTAAAAATGATGCCAGTCACCTTCACAATAACAATAAATATTCCTTGAATTCTTATACTGATACTGATAATAATCCATCTTATAGAGAAACTCCCGTTTTGGAATCAACGTCAGCTGCGCATACCTACATTTTAGCTAAGTCTCGACTACAAGAAATTGCTACTACATCAACAAAACTTAAACCAGAAGTTAATGAGCTATTGCAAGAATATTTACAAACAAATGAAAATGTGGCATCCACCGCTACCTCGGATACACTGTGTAACAATATGTTAAGTATTGAATATGTCTATGATATTTATGTTAAACAAAAAATCAGTCAAGAAGACGACTTTTTGTTTGATAAAAATACAATGGGGTATGTTCGAATAATGGAAGATGACTTGATCCCTGATGAAGAATCTGATTTAGAAGAAAGACAGATCTTATCAGATGACGAGGATTCGAATACTGAAGACTTTTATAGAAATGATTATCCAGAGGATGAGGATGACGACAGATCCATCGTTTTTGGAGATCATGAGGAGAAAGTAGCAGAAGAAACAAATTTCTTCAGATATGGTCATGATCACGAACTTGAAATTGCAAATAATAACGGTTCCATTGGGATATCATATGACCGAATCTATGATCAATATAACAATAGTAGTAACAATGGTCAAGGGTCATTTTTAGATTCTATAAGATTCAATCGTGGTGCCAATGGATATGAAGATGACCGTGGTAGCGAGGGGAAAGTTGATAATTTGTACGACGAGTCAAGTTATAACACTGACTACGAATATGATGGGGAAGAGGAAGAAGACAGTAGTAAAATAGATTTCCCACGAAACCAATTCTTTGCTACTGATAGAGATGATCCATTAGCAATTCATAGAGACAAAATTATGAACAAATTGCAAAAAATTATAGACAAGAGCAAATAATTAGTTTCACCAATTTGTATATATAAGGTGACGGTTTGTGTAAGTTGTGGGTGCTGTCACAAATAATAGTTTTAAAGTTGTACGGCTTTTCTAAAAAGATGCAAAAATAAATATTAAAAAAAAAAAACAAAAAAAGTTAATTTTTTTCTAATAAATTTTTTTTTTTTTTAATATTTTTTTTTTCCTGTTTAAAATCATCATTTTCCATAAAAAATTTTTCCTTCTAAACAAAAAACTTTTTTCCAAGCTGGATAAAATGTTAATTTGGTAAATTTACCGAGACTTTTTTTTTTTTTTTTTTTTTTTTGTCGATTATCATTTTTCATTTTCCGTTTTCCATTTTCCATTTTCCATTTTCCATTTTCCGTTTTCCATTTTCCATTTTCCATTCTCCAAATTTTTTTTTTTTTTTTCAATGCTACAGTTGAAGTCGTTCGTACTTTGACAGCGTAATCCCTTTAATTTTTGTAAAAGAAAAGAAACTTACAGGTTCTGTAGAAACTAGCACAATGAAGTACATTCAAACTGATCAAGTCTTAGATATTCCAGAAGGTGTCGTCGTCAACATCAAATCCAGAAACATTAAAGTTACTGGTCCAAGAGGTACTTTGACCAAGAACTTAAAACATGTTGATGTTACTTTCACTAAGATTAGCAACCAGCAAATCAGAATTACTGTCCACAATGGTGACAGAAAGCATGTTGCTGCTTTGAGAACCGTTAAGTCTTTGATTTCCAACATGATTACTGGTGTTACCAAGGGTTACAAATACAAGATGAGATATGTTTATGCGCATTTCCCAATCAACGTTAACGTTATTGAAAAAGATGGTGCTAAATTCGTTGAAATCAGAAACTACTTGGGTGACAAGAAGGTCAGATTGGTTCCAGTCAGAGAAGGTGTTACTATTGAGTTCTCCACTGTCCAAAAGGATGAAATGATCTTGACTGGTAACTCTGTTGAGAATGTTTCTCAAAACGCTGCTGATATTCAGCAAGTCTGTAGGGCCAGAAATAAGGATATCCGTAAATTTTTGGATGGTATTTATGTTTCCGAAAAGGGTGTTGTTGTTGAAGAAGAATAAATCATTTAATTAACATATAACGGATAATAATAATAATATAATTTGTTTTTTGTTTTTTATCGTTTAAATAAGTGATTATATATACTCTTAATTAATACTTTGATATCATGCCTTTTTTTTTTTTTTTTTTATTTTTTTTTTTAAGTAGACTTATCTCTAAGCTGTCCAATTATTGAACTCTCTTTACCTCCTGCGTTGTAACTTGTATAGGTTGTGAAATCTCCTAATGAAGTAATCTAAAAGGTGGTAATCAATCAAAATACAAAATAAATATGAACGGTTTTTAAAATATCTATGGCAAAATGATAGTTGGTTTATCATGCCAGGCGTGTTAATATACGAATCAAATAAATATATTTCTATTTAACGTTTATATCATTTTTCCAATAGTAATTGATGATTTTGCAACCAAGTCCAAAAACTCTTTTAACTTGCCACTAGCTAAAAACAATGTATACATTTTGTAATGCTCATTAGCAACTAATGTTGCCAAAGATAATGCTTCATGAGCAAATCTATCTATATTTAAAGCTTTCGATGCACTCATTAGTTCCTTGTGTAATTCAATAACCAAAAAGGGAACATAAAATGCCCTAATATCAAAAATTATACCAGCATCGTTTATGTTTTGTAATCCGGTTAAAAACGAATGGGTTAGCTTGTAAAAAGTCTGTGAAAAATCTTGGAATTGTTTTATCAAAGTTGGTAAATTGGATTGCGCATTTAAATTTAAAGATTGCTTTTGCCAAGTTTTACGTTTCTTTAAGGCGTTAACCAACAACTTGTAATTTAATATCTCTTTCACTTTGGCATCCTTTTCGTCACCTTGCAACATAGGCAGCTTGCTTAAATTATAGTTATTTATATTGGAATTAATATCAATGCTATCAAATAAAACAGCCACTGATTCAACCCTACCATTGAGTAAAAATCGTCTGCTAGCAGCTATTATTGCTTCTAAAACATCTACCGACAATTGGGCCTTTTCTAGCCAAAGAACACTGTTAATAATTTTTTTATCAACATCTGTTACTACAGTAGAAATTGCAACATCCTTGCCTGACTGATAATGTGAAGCAGTTTCATCAAAAACCTTTTGAGCAGTTATTCTAATAACATTGTTCATAGGTATATTCAAAGCAGTGCTTAGTTGAATTTGTTCATTTTTTAAAACGTCAGAGTATATAGATGTTAAAAAATAGGAATAAGTTTCTAGCAAAGAATCTTCATCCAAAAATTTAACATATATTGGAATATATTCATAAAGTTCATACATGCTTAGTATACTAACGTATGCCGAAATTAGTTTTGAAAAACTCTGCTCATCAACAGCGGACGGAAAAACAACTTTGGTAATAATATATAAATGAGTTAAAATTCTTAACAAGTATGATTCTTTGAAAATATAATCAGTTTGTTCGTCACCAGCCGCATTTTGTTCTTCGTAGTGGTGGGGCTTCCCAACGGCTTCTAACAATTTAACGACAAAATTCTTTGCTATACTCTGTACATTGTTCATTATAACAGAGCCCATTAGAATTCTAATTGGATGACTGCTTTCTGTGTAACATTTAGTAGAAATTGTATCCAAAATTTGTTGTACACTTAGTTCATTTGATGGAGCAATTAGTATTAAGTCATTGGCAGCAATTCTGCCATTAGACAACAAATAGTTCTCAATAGAAGAATTCCACAATTCGTTTAAATATAAAAGTAAGTGTACATCCCAATCATGAACCTCAAGGTCCGCATCAATATGTGTTGCATCGCCAGCCAAAAATCTGTAAATATTTGCTTCATACTTATCAATTTTCGGATTTTTTGATAATGCATACACTGTTCTTCTCCATAAAGCTTTTCTAGCACAACCACTGGGACCATCGTTATTGTCAACGATAGCAGTTTCGTTATTAGACAAAGTGATTTGTGTATCGATGGAGGGATCAAAGTATTCCTCTAAACCACACATAATCATGCTTAAAGTTAAGTTGTCACACAATTCACATTCCTCACGAGCTTGATCGTAATTACCAGACAAAAGCAATTGATAGATATACTTATGAAAAATAGAATCCCTTTTTCTATCTTCCGGATCAAGTTCTTTGGTTGGATTACGTAGTGGATAATCGGTATCACAACTGGAAAAATTCCCATTAATAACAGAATTAATCCATTTTGAAGTTGGTAAATTATCTGGTTTTTCGACTTTTTTTAAATTTTGTTGAACCCAACACATGATAAGCCATATTTCATATAATTCTTTGTTGTTATTAAGTAATTCTTTCTTAAATACCAAATCAGAATTATAATCATAAACTGATAAATCTTCTTTCAAATAATCATCAGAACAACAAGTACTTCTAAACGAAAATAATAGTTCTACTAAATGCCATAGTTTTGTCTCTAAAGTCCAATTTTCACAAACAATCCTGTTATTACAGGTAGATAATGCTTGTGTACCACTTAAGGATCTAAACTCACAAAGCAAGGTATCAAATATATCGACGCCATGGTGTTCTTCATTTTCTGGGCCTTGCTGTTTCTGCTTAGCGTTTAGACTATTGATTTCATAATCTTTCAAACTTTGAGCAAAATCAATTAATGATTGCTTATTATTATCATTAGTATTAATAGTTGAAAACGACATTTTTTTTTTTTTTTTTAAGTTGATGAGATTTTTTAAGTATAAGCCTTACACTATAAGCCTCTATATGCCTGATTTTTTGTCTTTCTTTGTTTTGTTTTGTCCTTTTTACTATTCTTGTTACTATATGTTATGCTAAGTGAAAACTATTATAAAAGTTCATAAAATAATATATATCGAGTAAATAAAACAAAAGATATGCTATAAACAAATTCAGAAAAAGGAAAAAAAAAAAAAAAAAAAAAATCGCCTTTCATTCCAAAAAATAAAATTTTTTTTTTTTTTTTTTTTTTTTTTCCTTTTTCAACTTAAAAATACTATTCTTTTTGTCATAACTATATTATAAATACATTCGTTATACCATTTACATACGTTTAGTATATTTTTAAACATAAACACAGTTCCTTTATATAGATACACATACATAACCATTGTTAAAGGATGAAGATATATCGTGCTTCAAGAACATGTCCATTCCGCATATGCACACCAACCAACACCACTATCATTAGATACCAAACCGGTCCAAATACCATATTCATGCATTTTTAAATCTAATTCCCAAGTTCCAAATTCAAAATTAGGATCATTTTTTTTATATTTATAGATTTTCCCTGAAGGCGATTGTATGGCAATTTCAGTTTTTTTCTTATTCTTTTCATGTGCACAGCTTGACTCATAAACAAGGCCATCTGAAGGTTGTACAATAGTTTGTAAATTGTATTCGTAATCCTGAAACAAAAATTTATTTTGAGGTTTCTTAACGTATAAATCAACGCTGCACGCAGTGATGGAAGGCAATAGTCTTACAAATTCATAGTGTTTGCAATATTCGCCGGAATGCTTCAAGGGAATTATCATAGACAGTGGATGTATATTTGCTAAAGTGGTTTGTAAACCTTTAGGACCGGAATGTATGTGTAAATTGCCCATGACGACTGCTGGCGGTAGAACAGCCTTTATTATGGCTATCCTTCTGTTCTTATTCCACTTAACTTGCACCAGACACAAATCGCTAACACTTGTACCAGTTGTCATTCTAGTAGCATCAGCTTGTTCGTCTTCTACCACAACACTAGCAAATATTTCTATATCAACTGGAAGGAAAAGAGAGAGTTCATAAACTTCTGAATCTCTCAATAACGACAAACTATTATCGTATTTATATATTTTTAAATCATTTGTGAAAAATGATGGAAATACTGTAGGTAAAGATAGCGGAACAATATTATCCAATTCTGGCACAACATGCTGATCCTTTGATCTATATGGTATATGGGTATGAATCAATTTTAATGGTTCAGTTAAAAAATAAAAATCTTCGCACTTGGCAGCCTCCTTATTATTAATATATTCGTGTAACGGGTTTGAAACATTGCCTAATATTACGTCAACAAATCTCCATTCATCATTTACCAAAACGGTTAACCAACAATGATTCAGTTGAAAGTCCAAAGTATTACAATTAGGGGTTTTCAAAAAGCCAATAACAATTTCACAATACACAGCAACAGCATTGGCTAATTTTTTGAAAAGCCAAGTTAGCTCGTATGGTGTGCAGTACTGTCTATGTATTATCAAATTGAAATTAGTGGGTGGTTTCCTAAAATCTGTGTTCCCATTATCATCAACCAATTGAAAAGTTTCTGTACAAAATACGAAAATGGCCCGTAACCTTTCCAAGTTATTTTTGAAAGCAGAAGATCCAAAAGTGGAAGAGACAAAGGACTCTAATGATTGCATACCATCTTTAACACATTTTTTTTTTGTTTTTTTATCGATATAATCTAAATCTATGTTTTGTAAATCTAAATCAACCAAGCCAGGTTTGGTAGTTTGTCTGCCCTTTCTATAAGCCACCTCATTCGTATATAAGCCTTGCACAAAAACTTGCTGTGGCTCCAGAATTATATCAGTATCTTCTTCTGCTTCTTCCAAAAATCTTTTTTTTCTTTCATATTTTTCTTTACCACCCAAGGTGTTGGATCTGTTTAGCTGGTGATTTACTTGGGCCCAATCATTTACTTCTTCCCCATAGGATGATAAATTAAGTTGTGAGATATCTGGCAAGTCCGGGTATTTTCCTAAGGGAGTATTAGGCAAACTATAGCTACCATTACTCGTGATACCTTTGTTATTCGACCTTTTCTTTCTGAACAAGCCGCTAAATTTCCCACTGCCACTACCAGGTGAGGCATTTCCCAGATTATTGCTTGCAGAGACATTATTAATGCTGCCGGTACTTCCTATACTACTATTGAAATTGGTTATGATATGGGGCAGGTCTTGTTTTGTTTTAGAATCGGTAAATGATTTGGCAAACTTATGTCTTGCAAAACTGCCGGCACTTGTAGCACTAAAATTGCTCATTGTACACAAACTGCCATCGTACTCATCCTCATAATCATCGTAATAATAACTATTCTTGCCCTTGCTGCCCAGATTACTATTGTATTTACTCCCATTCCCACTATTTTGCCAGTATTTTGTTCTGGTGAATGACAATTTGTCAGCATAGTAGTCATCCTCCAGGGAGTAAGAATGGTCGTAATCGTCTGCACGCTTGCCGCCATTGCTGTTGCTATTAATATGATTAGCAGTGGTGTCACTATTGTGCATCATATCATTGTGGGATTTAGATAAAGGCAGTGAGGGTAAGTGTTTACTTCTAATATCTAAAATGCTGTTGTTATCAATGCTTGACGAACTACTATTGCTGTAAAGCATTGTCCTTTGTTGATGATGAACCTGTTGAGGGAACATTGGTGAAGAGGTTGATTTGTTTGGGCTTTTCCTTGGAGATGAAGACGATGAAGAAACATCATTTTCATATGTGTATCTGTTGACATTGGGTGAAGATCTGGAAATAGGGAAACCATTCACTCTACTATTACTACCACAACTAATATTATTATTAATTTTTTGTTGTCTACCACCTGAATTTGTCGGGCTAATTCTTGGTAATGGTTTATTATTGATATTATCTATGAATGCGGGGGATGAGGAAGACGAAGAAATTAATGATGAAGAAGTAGATCCAGTGGCTTTTAGTTTGGCCAAGTTATTTAATGAGGAACTACATTTCATTTTTGAAGTAGTAAGCTTATTCTTAGAAGATGACTTTAAATGTTCATTGATTTTCTCCTGAATAACCGTTACATAATTTGCCGGAAATGAACCTGTTTTTTTATTTCTTAATAATTTGCCATAATACCAATGACCTTTTGCCTTGGTAACTTCGATAATATCACCTTCTAAAAAACCTAGATCATTTCTTTGTTCCCCTGACCAAGAATATATGGCTTTTACTTTGAAGGGTAATGGTGGTCTTTCCATGCTGATAACAATTATTAGCGTATAACAAAGTTGGATAATATATATGTGCGTGCCAGGGTTGCTATTATTAAAATGAATGCAAAAAAAAAAAAAAAAAAAAAAAAAGGAAGGGAGGATGGGAAGGAGAGAGAGGGAGAAAAAGGGGAAATTAAAAGTATGGGAAATGAGTGGAATTAGAATAGTTACAGGGATTGTATTTATTTTTGAAATATGCTAATAGAATTGAAATTAAACGGATAGAAAAAGAGAGAGAGAGAGAGAAAAACAAATCTATCAATTGATGTTTATATCCATATATAAGGAACTATTTTTTCTTTTTTTTTATTTGGGATCAAATGGTATATCTGTTTATTGTTATTATTATTTTTTTTTTTTTTTTCCTTTTAAAAAAAAGAATATTGATGTTATTATATATAAATGTACAATTTGGATACGTATTTGTCGGGAAGCATAAGAAATGGAAACAGAAATAGAAAAAAAAATAAAAATAAATATAAAACTCAGCAAAATCAGAAATAAATAAAATAAAATAAGCTACTTTTTTATTTTATGATTACTTTCGGCAAGAACATGCGCACACTTTTCTGCATTGATGGAAAAAAGCGGGAAAAATATATATATATAATTCCATATTAGAACAAAAACCCTTTTGAAAACTATTCTTAGGAAATTCATTCAAGAGAAATTTTTAATTTTTAATTTTTAATTTTTAATTTTTAAAATAAAATGGCTGGGTTTTTATTCCTAATTCTATTTTTATTTCTTCAACTTAGATAAAATACATCTAACAAGTCTAAAAGCAACCCCATCCCTACACTATTCTCGGAATAACACGTAATCAAATATCCTACTATTAGACAAATTCATACTCAAATCACTTCAAACAAACATCTTTATTATGTTGGTATTAATATTATTATAAGCTAACAAATTATATATATATATATATTTCCAAAAAGAAAAAATTAAAATAAATTTTTTTTTAAAAAGCATTAAGCTTATTTCTTAAACAAGGAAATAGAGTATTCTCTGGATTGTTGAATTAAAACGGCATCAGCCATAACTAAAGCAGCCATAGCTTCAACAATCGGAATAGCTCTTGGAACAACACACGGATCATGTCTACCTTTTGCGGCTAAAACACCATCTTCACCCTTATAAGTGGAAGTATGTTGTTCTTGAGAAATAGTTGCGGCACTCTTGAATGGAACAGAAAAGTAAATATTTTCACCATTGCTAATACCACCTTGGATACCACCACTATTATTAGTCTTTGTTCTCAACCTGTGTTCTTCTTCATCATAATAAAATAAGTCATTGTGTTTGGATCCTGGCAAACTAACACCGTTGAACCCAGAACCAATTTCAAATCCTTTAGAAGCTGGAATAGATAGCATGGCGTGAGCCAATACTGCTTCTAATTTGTCAAAACAAGGCTCACCCAACCCAGTTGGAATATTTCTAATGACACAAGTGACTACACCACCAATGGAATCTTTATTGCCTCTGTACTTTTCAATCTCCTTAATCATTTCACCAGCAGTTGATGGGTCAGGGCACCTAATTAAGCCTGTAGCATCGACTTTTTCCCTTGTTATGGTGTTTAAAATATGTTGGAATTTAGGATCCAATGGGTCTCTGTTCATCTTAACGTCACCAACTTGTGTAACAAAAGCAACAATTTCCATATTACTAACTTTATGTAAAAATTTTTCAGCAATGGCACCGGCAGCAACTCTGCCAATAGTTTCTCTAGCAGAAGAACGACCACCGCCACTAGAAGCTTTGATGCCGTATTTTTCCAGATAGGTATAATCTGCATGGGATGGTCTTGGATAATTGTCCATATCATTGTAATCATGTGGTCTTTGGTCTTCATTTTTCACTAGCATACCAATTGGAGTACCTAAAGTTTTACCAAATTCAGTACCACTTTGGATTTCAACTTTATCCTTTTCATTTCTTGGAGTAGTTAATTTAGATTGACCCGGTCTTCTTCTACTTAATTGTGGTTGAATATCAGCTTCAGTCAATTCCATTCCTGGTGGAACACCATCGACTATACATCCAACTGATTTACAGTGGGACTCACCATAAGTGGTGACACGGAAATAACGACCAAATGTAGACATGATGCATAAAAATAATTTTCTGTTCTTGAGTTGTTTTTCTTTTTGAATAAGTTGCTTAGATTTTATTATTATTGAAGTTTTAGGATATTGTTTTAAAATAAGTAAAATAGAATTAGATGAAGAAAAAGTTTCTAACAAAGAAGACATAAACTGCAAACCAGAAAAAAAGTGCAAAAAAAAAAAAAATTTTTTTTTTCCTTCCAGCATACAATTTTTTACCATAATAATTTGGAACGATATTATGACTCTTTTAAAAAAGGAAAAAAAAAAAAAAAAAAAAAAAAAAAAAATTAAGGATATAACAATTGTCATGGACATTTTCGTTCGGACAGTTTTGTTTGGATATAAGCACGTGAGTAAAGTTATCTTTCTATTTGTTTACCTTTAAAGAACTCACTTTAAAAAGTTCATCCTTTCCTTTTTTTTAGATTTATTTCTAATTCTGATAGACATAACATAAACAACCAATTTGCAAGATAGCGAATCAGATTGATCATGTGACCATTTTTTTTAAATTTATTTGAACAAAAATCACAAGGCCACAAAACCACAAAAAATATTTGACTATAGAAATTATAGAATTTGAAAATAAAATTAACTAATAAGTGTATTAGCAGTAATAAATACATATAAAAAGAACGAATTTCAACAAGTAAGCTCGCATGGCGTAATGGCAACGCGTCTGACTTCTAATCAGAAGATTCTGGGTTCGACCCCCAGTGTGAGTGTAATTTTTTATCTATTAAATGTTTTTTTTTTTTTTTTTTTTTTACTTGAAACGGAAAAAGTTAAATTGGGTTTTATAATCAACAAAACCTGATTTAATACTACCTAAAATTACAAATCAAAATTGGGTTAGGTCAACATATTCGCATTAAAACAACCATTTTAAACTTAACAGAAACTAAAGGAAAAAAAAAATTTTTTTTTGGGTTTTTTTGGGTTTTTTTTGGGTTTTTTTTTTGGGTTTTTTTGGAGGAGCATTTTTCTTTTGAGTCTATCCATCTTAAAACAATTCCCACAACGCTGTTAATCCTAATAACCTCCCCCTTCCGGATATAAAAGGTTTGACTTTATTTTCCTTTTTCCTTTTTTTATTTTTGCCTTTTGCCTTTTGCCTTTTGCTCTCCAATCTGTACATCCTTTTTCTTTTTCTTCTTCTTTTTTCTTACTTTTTCTACTCTTTTTCTTTTATTATTATCTTTTTCTTTTCTTTAATTATCATCATCTTTTATGCTGTTCAAATACTCAGAAGCTACCACAATATCTAACCCACCTTTCTATATTGCTCCCTTACCTGCTTTCTGATAATAAGAAATAACATACAAAAGACAACACAAAGTAAGATACGAAAACTAACAGCAACTATGTCTCTTAGTGCTTTATTAAATGATGACTCTTCGTCTGCTCTTTCTTCCCGGTTGCATTCATCAATGGATGAATCTCAAGAAAGCTCCCTCATCCCAGATGAAAAATTTCAATTAAACACTAAATATGAAAATTCAATAAAAGACAAGTCCACGGCTATTGAAAAATTCAAAATGAATTTGGATTTATTAAAAAAAAGAGATGCTCAAGAATTACTGGTTCAAAACTGGAATTTTATTAGTTTTCAAGAACTGGAATTAATCAATGAGTGGAATTCTCAACTAAAAGAAATATTTGATCACCAACACCTGAATAAGGAAAAGGAGAAAGAGAAAGAAAAAATCGAGCAAGAAAATAAGAACAGATTGATTAGAGATAATCAAGGGGAAGAAGAAGAAAAAGAAAAAGACGACGAAAAAGAAGAAGAAGAGGAAGAGGAGGAAGAAGAAGAAGAAGCAGAAGATGAAAAAGAAATAAATGAAGAAGGAAAAGAAGAAATTACTCCCGGTAATCATATTCCAATGAAAGACTCGATTAAGAAAGAAAGTAGTACCGGGATAGATTTATTGTTAGATAATATGGAAAGCATCGATAAAGAATGGGAAAATTTCATGGAATATAAAAACTCAAAGGATTCTATTAGAAAAGAGTATACTGCAAGTTTAACCAAGAAAGATAGAAGGAGAACAAGAAGGAATACTAGAAAAAAGTCAATAAACGATGATAAGACAACTGCCACTGTTGTTGCTTCAACGGTTAAGCATAGTAAGAAAGGCTCCAAAACTGCCGCTCCCGATTCTACTAATACATCTCCTAAGGGTAAAAAATTTAAGATACAACCTGTATCCTCATCTTCACCAACTACAGTGTCAATTAAGCCAACACCTGAAGATCCTGATAATATAAAAAGAAACTCTTTACATGAGAGATTCATTGCAAACATATACGGTAAAAAAAGAACATTAAAAAAAAACAATCATTCACAAACTTCAAGCGAATCGTCCAATGCAACCTTTACTACCGGCAGTAACCATAGCAATCCTAGACTAAAAGTTGTTGAAATTAATAATGGTTTTGGTCGCAGATTGAGAACTGACCGCCAATTAAGGAATAAAGGCAAAAACAGACATCGTGAAGGAAAATATGCAGATGAATCTGAAAGTGACGAAGAAGGAGAAAAAGAAGATGAGAAAGATGACAACGACGAGGAGCAACAACAACAACAACAACAAGAAGAAGAAGAAGAAGAAGAAGAAGAAGAAGAAGAAGAAGGAGAAGATAATCCACCGCATGAACATACCGATACTGACTCTATTGATCAGGAAAACACAAAAAAAATTATTATTAGACCATCTCCTTTAACAGAAGAAGAAAAAAATAGATTAGAGATTAAAAGAATTGTGAATAAAAATAAAAAAAAGATGGATGCGGAAAGAAAAAGAAGATTTACGCATTGCACCATTATATCACATGATGAAGACAAATTTGAATTAAAAATAGTATTAAAACAACAACACGTCAAAATTTATAAGAGGCATCTAAGAGAAGTTGCTGCTGTGGAAAAGGCAAAACATGCTGCTATTAAAAAAGCAGCAGCGGCGGCAGCAGCTATTGCAAGTAAAAACAACAACAAGAGAAAGCGTAACAATAATATCAAGGACGAAGATGGTAACAGTGATCAAACTGTTTCCAAAAATGATGAGCCAAAGAACTATGAGGATGAAGAAGATGGTACTAAGATGAGAAGGCTAAATGATGATAACGACTTGAGTACTGTTGATACTCCTATAGTCAATGCTAACAATAGTAAAGATGGATTACCTACATATGGTATGAAAATGTCTGCTAAGGAAGCTAGGGCAATTCAAAGACACTACGATAACACCTATTTCACTATATGGAAAGATATGGCTCGTAAGGACTCTGCAAAAACCTCGAGATCATTACAGCAAATGCAACAAATTAGAAGTCAAAATCTGAAAAAAACTTCCTCTTTAGTCGCTAGAGAGGCTAAAAGATGGCAAGTGAAAAACTCTAAACAAGTCAAGGACTTAATAAGTAGGGCCAGAAGAGGAGTCAGAGAAATGTCTAGTTTTTGGAAGAAAAATGAACGAGAGGAAAAAGATATCAAGAAGAGAAAAGAAAAAGAATTGTTGGATCAGGCTAGAAAAGAGGAAGAAGAAAGAGAAAAAGTTAGACAGGCAAAGAAATTGGAATTTTTATTGACCCAGACTGAATTATATTCTCATTTCATTGGCAGCAAAATTAAAACAAATGAAATCGAGGGCGATATGGGAGAAAAAACTGCTACTGGTGCTACTTTAAGTAATATTGAACTATCCGTTGAGACTGCTAAAAAGAATGATCATAGAAGTATGGATTTTGATGAAGAAACTAACGACAGTTTGAATCGTAAAGCTTTGGAAAATGCATCCAATGCATTAAAGGAAAACCAGGAAAGAGCCAAAGAATTTGACGATAAAAATCCAGGTGATGATGAAGAATTAAATTTTACCAAGCCGTCCACTTTAGAAAACGCTGTTATTGAACAACCAAAGATATTATCATGCACATTAAAAGAATACCAATTGAAGGGACTTACTTGGTTGGCTAATTTATATAGCCATGGTATTAATGGTATTTTGGCAGATGAAATGGGTTTGGGTAAAACCGTACAATCAATTTCTATTTTGGCACACTTAGCTGAAAAGTATAATATTTGGGGTCCATTTTTAGTTGTTACCCCCGCTTCCACTTTACATAATTGGGTCCAGGAAATTTCGAAATTTGTGCCCGATTTCAAAATCTTACCATACTGGGGTAATGCTAATGATCGTAAGGTTTTACGTAAGTTTTGGGATAGGAAGCATTTAAGATACGACAAAAACTCTCCTTTCCATATAATGATTACCTCCTACCAAATGGTTGTTTCTGATGCAGCCTATTTACAAAAAATGAAGTGGCAGTATATGATTCTAGATGAGGCACAAGCTATTAAATCTTCACAGTCTTCTAGGTGGAAGAATTTATTGAGTTTCCATTCACGTAACAGATTACTATTAACTGGTACACCAATTCAAAATAACATGGATGAACTATGGGCTTTATTACACTTTATCATGCCAACAATTTTTGATTCGCCAGAATTTTTCAGTGAATGGTTTTCTAAAAATATTGAGGCACATGCCAAGTCTAACACTCAATTAAACACCCAACAATTAAGCCGTTTACATCTATTGTTAAAACCTTTTATGCTAAGACGTATTAAAAAGAATGTTCAGTCCGAGTTGGGTGATAAAATTGAAATCGACGTGATATGTGATTTGACTCAAAGACAATTGAAGTTGTACAACGTTTTGAAATCGCAAATGAGCAGTAGTAACTATAAAGATATCGAAAATGCTGTAACTGCATCTGCTGATAGCTCTACTGGTAGCGATTCAAGATTGGCCAATGCGGTAATGGAATTTCGTAAAGTTTGTAATCATCCAGACTTATTTGAAAGAGACGATGTTACATCGCCCTTTTTGTTTGGCAAGTTCGGCAAAGTTCAGCAATCTTTTAACAGAGAGGGAAATATCTTGGACTTTATGTATTCCACGGAAAATGAAATAGATGTACACATACCAAGATTAATATATGATGATTTGATACTTCCAAACTTTAAAAATGACGTTGATTTGAAAAACAAGTTATTCAATAAAACATTTAACATTTTAGATACCTCGAACAACGAAGAATTATGCTTGACTTTATCCATTTTGTCAGGTTTGAGTCCCGGTTCCTTGGCCAAAATCCACAATAAAGGTTTACTCAATAGAGTCATAGATTTGGAAGAAAATGTCAGTGACAAGTGTTCAAGACTAGATATAATTTACGACGAGAACTCAGTTTCGTATCAGAAAAATTTGGTAGTCCCTTCTAAGCAACAGTTTCTTTACAACCAAAAAAATGTTACTATGGACGGAGTTTTATGCAATTTAATGAACATAAATGAAATGTATCAAAAGGAACATTACTTGCATAATATGAAACCTGCCTGCGGCTTACCAGCCGCTGCGCCACCTATCACACCCACAGTTAATGGTTCTACTACATTCACTAATCAGCTACATTATGATTTGTTTAATCCAAAGATAACAACCGCTTTTTCTGAAATCCCACCCATTGTACAGCATGATATAATAGAAGTTAAAAAGGTGCCATTGGAGGAGTTGCCCAGATGTGAAATGTGGCCAGCCCCATTGAATAAGAATTTTGTCACCAAAAACATATCTATGCCTTCAATGGATAGGTTTATTACAGAGTCTGCTAAATTGAAAGCTTTAGACAAGTTGTTAATCAATTTAAAAGATGAGGGTCATCGTGTTTTAATTTATTTCCAAATGACCAAAATGATGGATTTAATGGAAGAGTATTTGACTTATAGACAATACAGACACATTCGTTTGGACGGTTCTTCTAAATTGGAAGACCGTAGAGATTTGGTTCATGACTGGCAAACCAAACCTGAAATTTTTATCTTTTTATTGAGTACAAGAGCAGGTGGTTTAGGTATTAATTTAACAGCTGCTGATACAGTTATATTTTATGATTCAGATTGGAATCCAACCATTGACTCACAGGCAATGGATAGAGCACACAGACTAGGCCAAACAAAACAAGTTACTGTTTATAGACTTTTATGTCGCAACACAATTGAAGAACGAATGAGGGATAGAGCTAAACAAAAGGAGCATGTCCAACACGTTGTTATGGAAGGTCATGCCAAAGAAGAGATTATTAAAGGTAAAGAAGTTAAGGTCAGCAATGATAAAGATCATCCAAAGGCTAATGAACAATTAAATTAAAGTTTATACAATATAAAAAAGATATTTTCACTTTTTTCTTTTTTTTTTTTTTTTTTTTTTTTTTTTTCAAATAATTACACATATAGATATATAAAAGTTTGACACATTTAATCACGAATCAAACGATTGATTTTTTTAATAATTGGAGATAAATATCATAAATTTCTTCAAAATTTTCAAATGGAGAGCTATTTCTGGTTTTCATACGATACAATAACCCAACAAAGGAATTCCTATTCAGATATGAAACTTTAAAAAAACTTTGTTCATCTGTAGCACTGTCCTTATCGCTATCCAGAATGGGCAGTGGCGTTTTATTGACTGTATTGTTTTTAGCAATAGATTTCTCTGTGCTATCCAAATCATTTCTACTGTTAATATCAGCATCTTCCATTATTACATCATCTATTTGTTCAGAAGTAATATCTTCGCCAAATAGCATGTTAATTTCATCATTATCATCATCGAATTTAGAATCTATATCAGCAAATTCGGTTGATTGAACTTCTGGCAACATATTCTTAGTTTCAACTTCATCCGATTTTACATCTTTACTACTATTATTGTCATTGTTAGTGTTGGTGCCATTATCATTAACATTACCACCAGTATTATCATCGACATGGTTGGTTTCTTCATTCTCATCCTCATGTTGTATCTGAGAACCATTTATTTGCTCTTTTGGAAGTGACTTACTAGAGTCAATAATAGATTTGTCTGCTTCTCGTTTATCTTGATCCGAGGCGGCAAGAAATATTGGCGATTCTAAAAAGTGCAACGTTTTCAATCGTTCAGTGTTATCTTTAAAATCCAATAAAATGGTAAAATAAAAAAAATAAATCAAAACTATATTGAAATCATCTCTAAACGATAAACTTTTTTTAAAGACATTGCCAATGGTAGGTATACCATAAGCACGAACTTTATACAATAAAGTTTGATAAACATCGTAGAAAAAGTTTGTAGGGGTAATTAAATCTATTAATTCCAATAAGTAGTCCATATTATAATATGTGCTACTATGTAGATTCCAGAAGCTATTTGTTTGGTTTGTCATTAGCTTATTTACGGGACATTCATTGGTAATTTTAAAATCGAACTGAACTTGATGAGCACCCGAGATACTAATTGACGGACTTGTTTGGGGTGATTGATTTTGTGGGTTTGGACTGTGCTGCTGGTGTGGATGCTTTTGTTTTTGATTGGTAAATATAGTGTTTATGTTATATAAGATTGCGCCATCACATAACTTTTCTAATTTGTTTATTAGATCTTCTAACTTAGGATTGCCTTGCGATTCCGCTGTATA